>NC_058085.1:277204689-277499091 GCF_014858855.1 Bufo gargarizans | reverse complement strand
GCAACTGTATGCGGCTCCCAAGGAGTCACGCCATAACCGTGGCCTGACACCTAACCGTTTAAGCCAACCCAGATGGTAAGAGGGCTCATACTCCGGAACCCTACTAACCCTCAAGAAATCCCTGGACTAGGAGTAGGGTTAAAGACGACTTGTTCCTCCAAAACACGGATGAACAGGAGTCTCTACCGGCCAAGCTGCAAGGAAAGCGGACCGAATACAGCATATGGAATTGGCAGGTAAGTGACGAATACAACCCACATACCTGCCACAGGCACACCGATTGGAACCCGTGCAGAAGTGCTGATGTCCACACACATTCAGGACACAGCACATACAACAACCACACAGGTATCCAGGACACACATTGCTGCGTACAGACAATTGCCCCCCCCCCCCCCCTCCCCCTCCGGGAAACCAGAGACTCCCTTCTGGAGGATACAACATTAGACAGGGGAATGTCCAGCAAACATGCTGGACACCAAACACGACCAGACATGTAACACCAAACTAGACATACAAACACCCAGAACATAATCCACTCTAGACAAATAGGGAAAGGAAGGAAAGGAGACACCAAAATGACATTGATGACAACTAGGCATCCAACTGAGTCTCAGTCTCACAGCAAAGATATATAAAGAGACAAGAGACCACACCCAGCACACCCAAGCTTACACCTTTACCCTGAGCATACTAGGAAGGAAGGAAAAGCCTAAAAGGGAAAGTGCACACACATGCAACAACATGTTGCAGCAGGCAACAGCATGCGTGGCAACCGTGTCACGGCGCACACAACATAAGCCGTGACAGGCTAAGGGAGTACATCTAATATATATCTACAGCAGCCTGTCACGGACGGTGTACAGGAAACAAGACAACGCAACATGCATATATGACTGAGTGGATCCAAAGCTAAGGAACCAAAAGGGAGACCCTGCCACAAGCACCTGAGACTTTCCCTGGCTGCTCAGCCTATGCAAAGATCCCAGAGGTGGAGGGTTGATATCACGTACCTCAACTATTTAACCCCTGAACACCTACAATAGTGAGGGGACACGACCACCGGCTCCCTACACCAGACACGGAGGGAGTCAGGGTCACCTGGGATCCAGCACACAGAAAATAACAGATAAATGTTCAGCACTTAACTTTGTAGCAGACTGGAAAACAAGATCAGCATGCACACACACTCCAGGAAGTAGTATAAGCCGCCCAGTAATGCATTATGGGGCGGAATTTAAAGGGATGCAATCAGTCCAACTCCATGACAGCTGAGAGAGGCTAACGAGATGAGGAACTGAACAGCACAACAAAGAGAACTCAAGGAGGAGGTTCTGAAAGGCCTCTGTCAGAGCTTCTCAGCTGTCTGGTTGTGACAGTACCCCTCCCTCTACGAGTGGACTCCGGACACTTAGAGCCCACCTTCTCAGGATGGGACCTATGGAAACCCTGATGAGACGAGAGGCCTTAATGTCCGTCACTGGGACCCACATCCTCTCCTCAGGACCATAACCCTCCCAATGAACAATGGTACTGAAGATGAACCGCGGACAAGACGAGAATCCCACAATCCTAGAGACCTGAAATTCAAGATTCCCATCACCATAATCGGAGGAGGAGGCAAAGGCGATGGGTACAATGGGTTGAACATAAGGTTTCATTAAGGACTTATGAAAAACATTATGGATCTTCCAAGTCGCTACCCCAACATATCAGACTCTCACCTACAGTGGAATCCTTCAAAAGAAACCTGAAAACCCACCTCTTCAGACAAGCCTACAACCAGTGACCCTGCTGCCTCTATACCGCCACGACCTGCTTCACCCGCACCTACTGTGTCCTTCTCCCATACCATGTAGATTGTAAGCCCTAACGGGCAGGGCCCTCTCTCCTTCTGTACCAGTTTGTAACTCATTTTGTTTATGATTAGTGCAATTGTCTGTATTATGTATGTGCACCCCTTATCATATGTACAGCGCTATGGAATGAATGGCGCTTAAATAATAAATAATAATAATAATAATAAGTCTGAGGAAGATCAAGACGGTAGGCAACAGGATTGATGACAGACAGGATTTTGTAAGGCCCAATAAACCTAGGACCCAACTTCCAGGAGGGAACCTTCAATTTGATATTCTTGGTAGACAACCACATCAGATCACCAACATTCAGGTCCGGACCAGGCACACGTCTCTTATCCGCCACACGCTTATATCTCACTCATGCTCTTTAGATTATCCTGAATCTTTTGCCAAATAGATGACAAAGACTAGGAGAATCTGTCCTCATCAGGTAAACCAGAAGACCCCTCTCTCGAGAAAGTCCCAAACTGCAGATGAAACCCATATGCACCAAAAAATGGTGACTTATCAGAGGACTCCTGACGACGGTTATTTAAAGCAAACTCAGCAAGGGACAAAAAAGAACACCAATCCTCTTGATTCTCCGCCACAAAACAGCGCAGATATGTCTCCAGATTCTGATTGACGCGCTCTGTCTGGCCATTCGACTGCGGGTGGAAAGCAGAAGAGAATGACAACCGAACCCCCAAGCGAGAACAGAAAGCCTTCCAGAATCTGGAAACAACTGCGTGCCCCTAACAGAGACTATGTCTGAAGGAATACCGTGCAATTTGACAATGTGATCAATAAATGCCTGCGCAGCGTCTTAGCATTGGCAAACCAGGAAAAGGGATGAAATGCACCATTTTGCTAAAACGGTCCACCACCACCAGAATCACAGTCTTCCCCGAGGAACGAGGCAGGTCTGTTATAAAGTCCATGGACAGATGTGTCCAAGGACGGGAAGGAATGGGTAAGGGAAGGAGAGGACCTGATGGCCGTGAATGAGGGACTTTGGCACGAGCGCAAGTCTCGCAGGCTGCCACAAAACCCTCAACCGACTTACGAAGCGCAGGCCACCAGAATCTCCGAGCGATGAGATCCAGTGTGGCTCTTGCCCCCGGGTGCCCAGCAAGGACCGTATCGTGGTGTTCCTTAAAAATCTTGTGTCTTAAAGCGAGAGGCACAAACAACCTCCCAGGAGGACAAAGATCAGGAGCCTCTGACTGGGCTGCCTGCACCTCTGCCTCCAATTCAGAAAAGAGAGCAGAGACCACCACACCTTCAGCCAAAATGGGACCCGGGTCTTCAAAATTCCCGCCTCCCGGAAAACAACGTGACAGGGCATCTGCCTTCACATTCTTAACTCCAGGGCGGAACGTGACAACAAAATTAAACCTAGAAAAGAACAAAGACCATCTGGCCTGTCTCGGGTTCAGACGCTTGGCTGACTCCAAGTAGGCCAGATTTTTATGGTCAGTAAATACGGTAATAGGGTGTCTGGCTCCCTCTAGCCAATGGCGCCATTCCTCAAAAGCCAACTTGATGGCCAACAATTCCCTATCTCCGACATCGTAATTTCTCTCTGCGGAGGAGAGTTTTTTCGAGAAAAAGGCACACAGTCGCCATTTGGCAGGAGAGGAACCCTGAGACAAGACCGCCCCCACACCCACCTCAGAAGCATCAACCTCGACTATGAAGGGTAAAGAAATATCAGGTTGCACCAAGATGGGAGCGGAAGCAAAACTCTCCTTGATATTAGAAAAAGCCTTACACGCCTCTACTGACCAAGAAGAAAAATCTACCCCCTTTCTGGTCATATCAGTGAGTGGTTTAACAATAGAGGAATAATTCTAAATAAACTTCCTGTAATAATTGGCAAAGCCCAAAAACCGCATCAGCGCCTTCTGATTCTCAGGAAGCTCCCACTCAAGCACAGCGCGGACCTTCTCGGGGTCCATGCGAAAACCAGAAGCGGAGAGAAGAAACCCCAGAAATTGAATTTCTGGAACCGCGAACACACATTTTTCCAGTTTCGCATATAATTTATTCTCCCGCAGGATGACCAAGACTTGACGTAAATGTTCCTTATGAGTTTTGAAATCAGGAGAAAAAATCAAAATGTCATCCAAATACACTAATACAAATTTTCCCATCAAATGATAAAAAATGCTGTTCACGAAATGCTGAAAAACGGCTGGGGCATTCATCAAACCAAAAGTCATAACCAAATTCTCAAAATGGCCCTCAGGGGTATTGAAGGCCGTCTTCCATTCGTCTCCTTCTCTGACCCTGACCAGGTTGTATGCCCCTCTTAGATCTAATTTGGAAAAGACTTTAGCCCCAACAACCTGGTTAAACAGGTCCAGGATTAGAGGAAGCGGATAAGGGTCACGAATAGTGATACTGTTCAGCTCCCTGAAATCCAGACAAGGTCTTAAAGAACCATCTTTTTTCTTAACAAAGAAAAAAACAGCGGCAACAGGTGACTTCGAGGGTCGTATGTGTCCTTTTCTCAGACTCTCAGAGATATAAGCACGCATAGCGATCCTCTCAGGTTGGGAAAGATTGTATAAACGAGATTTAGGCAGTTTGGCGCCTGGGATGAGATTAATAGGGCAATCGTACTCCCTGTGCGGGGGCAAATCCTGAACTCCACTCTCAGAGAAGACATCCGAAAATTCAGAGAGAAAAGATGGTACAGTCCTAGTAGCAACCTCAGAAACAGATGTCGTGAGGCAATTCTCTCTGCAAAAGTCACTCCAACCATTTATTTGCCTCGCTTGCCAATCAATGGTGGGGTTATGTTTAGTGAGCCAGGGTAGCCCCAACACTAGACGAGTAGGCAAACCGCTAAGGACGAAACATGACACATCCTCAACATGAGCATCACTCACAATTAAACGGATATTGTGAACTATGCCCGTTAATGATTTCTGGGAAAGTGGAGCGGAATCAATAGCAAAAACCGGAATATCCTTTCCCAAAGTGCGCACCTGGAAACCATGAGTTATCGCAAATTGATTATCAATGAGATTGACCGCTGCTCCACTATCCACAAAAATCTCACAAAAAATGTTCTTTCTCTCTAGCACCACCCTAGCCGGCAGGACAAAACGGGAACTACGAGCAAACGGAAAACCTTCAATTTCCGCCTCAACCCTGCCAATAGTAACAGACGGAACATTTTTAAAAGATTTTTTCCTGTTTGTTTCTTTATTACTCCCAGAAAACTGCCTGAATCTCCTAGAGGGACAAATATTTGCCAAATGATTTATACCTCCACAACAAAAACAAACCCTCCCATGCGAGCTGAATCTTCTATTGTCAGAAGCAATCAACCCCAGCTGCATGGGCTCCTGCTCAGAAGGGGCTGACAGCGACTGAGACCCCTGCGCACAGAATGGGACCGTTGCACTGTCCTGGGACTGAGTATGACAGGAAGGGGACATCTCTGTCATGGTCTTACCTCCTTGCTGTTCCCTTCGTTTGACATGTGCTGGCGGCCATCTTGGTTTCTGGGTTTTCTTGTAGCCTCCCACCCTGCGGCTCCTCCTTCCCACTGGGAGGAGCTGGATGCCCAGCTCATATATATAGGAGGTCTGTGGCTTCAGTTCCTTGCTTGGTCCTCCTGTGTTCACATGCTTCCAAGACTGCTGCTGCTTCTGGTTCCTGATCCTGGCCTCGTCTGACCACCCCGTTGGTTCCTGATTCCGGCTTCGTCTGACTACCCCGTAGGTTCCTGATTCCGGCTTCGTCTGACTACCCCGTTGGTTCCTGTTCCTGGCTTCGTCTGACTACCCTTCTGGTTCCTGACCTCTGTCTCCGCAAGACCCTGCTTCGGTTTAGCCATCCGTTCGGACTTTGCTTACGGCTTGCTCTTCAATAAAACCTTCTTATTTTCCACTTATCTCTTGTTGTACGTCTGGTTCATGGTTCCTTGACATTAGGACCAAGCCATGAATTCTGACGGTACAGGGCCATCCTCGCTACCTACGCTGGTTGCCAGACTTGATCAGCAGGATCACCTGTTGGGTCGGTTCGCTGTGGCGTTGCAAACCCTGCTTGAACGCACGGCTCATTTAGCTTCCGTTGCCGATGGGTCGGTTGTCGCTCCTGGGCCCGCTCCTACTGCCGCTCCGGTTGTTGCGCCAGAGTCTACCCTGACACCTGTTGCTGCGCCTGTGGTGTTTCAGGGTATGACCAGTTCTGCCCCCCTTCCACAGCGCTTTGGGGGAGAGCCAACTCAGTGCCGAGGTTTCCTTAACCAGGTGGGCATTTACTTCGAGTTGCTGCCACATGCCTTTCCTACTGAGAGATCAAGGGTGGGCTTCTTGATCTCGCTGCTCTCGGACAAGGCCTTGGCCTGGGCCAGCCCTTTATGGGAGAACAACAATCCGGTGGTTGCCGAGTTTTCCGGTTTTGTTGCTTCTCTTCGGAAGGTATTCGATGTGCCGGCTCGTGCTGCCTCTGCTGCGAAGCTCCTTATGTCCATCAGACAGGGTTCACGATCCGTAGCTGAATACGCCATTGAGTTTCGTACCCTGGCAGCAGAGGTGGGCTGGAATAATGAGGCTCTGGTCGCTGCTTTCTCTCATGGTCTCTCGGATGCCTTGAAGGATGAGGTTGCAGCTAAGGACCTACCAGTGTAGCTCGAGTCTCTTATTTCTTTCCTGATTTTGATTGACACCAGACTCAGGGAGAGACCTTCCTTTAAGGAGAGCCTGCGGAGGTCTCCTAACAGATTGGCGCCTACGTTTGCTGTCCCACCCGTGCCTCCCTCTCCTCCCACGCCTCCTGGGGATGACTTGTCTGGGGGTGAACCCATGCAGCGGGGGTTTGCTCGCCTGTCCGAGGGGGAGAGGGCACTCCGGAGACGCGAGGGCCGATGCATGTACTGTGGTCTCGGTGGGCATTTTCGGTTGGCATGTCCGAACCGTCCGGGAGAACGCTCGCACCTGAGGTCCTGTCGGGGGCAGATCTTGGGTGGAGTCTCCTCGTCCCCGGTTTCCCGTGTTGACAAACCACTGATCACGGTTGTCCTTTCCTGGGTCGGGGGCTCGGTGACGACCCAGGCGTTGGTGGACTCTGGTGCTGGTGGTTTGTTCATTGATAGAGTGTTCGTTGCCGCCAATTCCATTCCTCTGCAGCCTCGAGGTTCCCCACTGGCTCTTGAGGCGATAGACGGCAGACCCCTTCTGCCGCCACACGTGACTCATGAGACCCTTCCAGTGGGGATAGCCATTGGTGCCGTTCACAGAGAGTCGATCTGTCTCCAGGTTATTTCGTCTCCACACTACTCGGTGGTCTTGGGGTACCCCTGGCTCCAGAAGCATAATCCGACTTTCGATTGGAGATCGGTCGAGATCCTCTCGTGGTCACCGCAGTGTGGGGCTAGTTGCATCCAGGGGCCTGTCAAGTTGCTGTGTACTTCCTCGGACTCTCTGTTGCCTCCTGAATACGAAGAGTACCGGGATGTATTCGATAAGGTGCGCGCGGTTGCTCTACCTCCGCACCGCCCATACGATTGTGCCATAGAGTTACAATCCGGTGCCGTTCCTCCTCGTGGCAAAGTCTATCCACTGTCGGTAGCGGAGAATGAGGCCATGGAGGAGTACGTGAGGGAGGCGCTTTCACGCGGACACATTCGCAAATCCTCGTCCCCGGCAGGGGCTGGATTTTTCTTTGTGAAAAAGAAGGGCGGCGAGTTGAGGCCGTGCATCGATTACAGGGGTCTCAATCGCATCACGATCAAGAACGCTTACCCGATACCCTTGATTTCCGAGCTGTTCGATCGCCTCAAAGGGGCCACGGTCTTTACCAAACTCGACCTGAGAGCGGCATGCTCCGTTTGTGCCCAGAGTAAGTCCCCTCGGCACCTTCCGTTGGGCCTTTTGCAACCCATAGCCACCGGGGAGCGTCCATGGTCACACCTGGGGATGGATTTCATTGTGGACCTCCCTGCATCCCGAGGCCATACGGTCATTCTCATGATTGTGGATCGGTTTTCCAAAATGTGCCACTGTGTTCCTCTCAAGAAGTTACCCTCTGCACAAGAGTTGGCCTCGATTTTTGCCAGGGAGGTCTTCCGGTTGCACGGGTTGCCCAAGGAGATTGTGTCGGATCGGGGGAGTCAGTTTGTGTCCAGGTTCTGGCGCGCCTTTTGCTCCCAGTTGGGGATTCATCTCTCTTTCTCCTCGGCCTACCACCCTCAGTCCAATGGGGCCGCAGAACGATCCAATCAGGCCTTGGAGCAATTCCTTCGTTGCTATGTCTCCGATCACCAAGACAATTGGGTTGACCTCCTGCCTTGGGCTGAGTTTGCCAGGAACACGGCGGTGAACTCTTCCTCTGGGACGTCTCCCTTCATGGCCAATTATGGGTTCCAACCTGCCGTGTTACCGGAGGTATTCTCTCCCCAGGATATTCCGGCTGTGGAGGATCACCTTTCCGTCCTACGTGCTTCTTGGGTACAGATCCAGAGGTCCCTTGAGGTCTCTGCGCAGCGCCAGAAACTCCAGGCTGATCGCAGACGAGCGCCCGCTCCTTCCTACCAGGTCGGAGACCGCGTATGGTTGTCCACCCGCAACCTCAACCTTCGAGTGCCCACTCCCAAGCTGGCGCCTCGCTTTGTTGGTCCCTTCCGAGTGCTTCGCAGGGTAAACCCGGTAGCCTATGCCCTTGCGCTTCCTCCTGGCATGCGGATCTCCAACGTGTTTCATGTCTCCCTGTTGAAGCCACTGGTGTGTAATCGTTTCACTTCCTCGATTCCTCGGCCTCGTCCGGTCCAAGTGGGAAATCGTGAGGAGTATGAGGTGAGCAATATCCTGGACTCACGCCTGGTCCGCGGCCGGGTGCAGTTTTTGGTCCATTGGCGTGGTTATGGTCCAGAGGAGCGTTCCTGGGTTCCCTCCGCAGATGTCCATGCTCCTGTCTTGCTCCGAGCCTTCCACGCACGCTTCCCTCAGAAACCGTTCCTTACTCCGCGGAGGAGGGGCCCTTGAGGGGGAGGTACTGTCATGGTCTTACCTCCTTGCTGTTCCCTTCGTTTGACATGTGCTGGCGGCCATCTTGGTTTCTGGGTTTTCTTGTAGCCTCCCACCCTGCGGCTCCTCCTTCCCACTGGGAGGAGCTGGATGCCCAGCTCATATATATAGGAGGTCTGTGGCTTCAGTTCCTTGCTTGGTCCTCCTGTGTTCACATGCTTCCAAGACTGCTGCTGCTTCTGGTTCCTGATCCTGGCCTCGTCTGACCACCCCGTTGGTTCCTGATTCCGGCTTCGTCTGACTACCCCGTTGGTTCCTGATTCCGGCTTCGTCTGACTACCCCGTTGGTTCCTGTTCCTGGCTTCGTCTGACTACCCTTCTGGTTCCTGACCTCTGTCTCCGCAAGACCCTGCTTCGGTTTAGCCATCCGTTCGGACTTTGCTTACGGCTTGCTCTTCAATAAAACCTTCTTATTTTCCACTTATCTCTTGTTGTACGTCTGGTTCATGGTTCCTTGACAATCTCTCCTCTCTCTCTAAGACGCCTGTCAATACGAACGGCCTGAGACATAGCAGAGTACAAAGAAATAGGCCTCTCATGAAAGGCAAATGCATCTTTCAATCCCTCTGAAAGACCATGGCAAAATTGACTTCGGAGTGCAGCATCATTCCAACCAGTATCAACTGCCCATCTCCGAAATTCTGAGCAGTATATTTCTGCGGATTGTTTATCCTGGCATAATAGACGTAGTCTAGACTCAGCCAGAGCAATACGATCCGGATCATCATATATCTGACCCAGGGCTAAAAAGAATTCATCCACTGAACGGAGAGGCCGTGCCCCCTCCGGCAGCGAAAAGGCCCAGGACTGAGCGTTACCCCTGAGCAGCGATATAATTATCCCCACCCTCCGTTCCTCATCACCAGAGGAATGGGGAAGAAGGCGAAAATGGAGTTTGCAAGCCTCTCTAAAACGCACAAAATTTTCACTACCCCTGGAGAACGTATCCGGGAGCGAGATCTTAGGCTCAGAACAAACTCCATGAACGCAAGCTGAACCGGTCACTTGAAGCTGAGAAAACGTCTTACGGAGATCAGCTACCTCCAATGAAAGACCCTGGAAGCGTTCAGCCAAAAGTGAAACCGGATCCATGCTTGAGACGGTTTTGGGCGGCTTATAATGTCACGGACGGTGTACAGGAAACAAGACAACGCAACATGCATATATGACTGAGTGGATCCAAAGCTAAGGAACCAAAAGGGAGACCCCTGCACAAGACCTGAGACTTTCCCTGGCTGCTCAGCCTATGCAAAGATCCCAGAGGTGGAGGGTTGCATATCCACGTACCTCGACTATATAACCCCTGAACACCCTACAATAGTGAGGGGACACGACCACCGGCTCCCTACACCAGACACGGAGGGAGTCAGGGTCACCTGGGATCCAGCACACAGAAAATAACAGATAAATGTTCAGCACTTAACTTTGTAGCAGACTGGAAAACAAGATCAGCATGCACACACACTCCAGGAAGTAGTATAAGCCGCCCAGTAATGCATTATGGGGCGGAATTTAAAGGGATGCAATCAGTCCAACTCCATGACAGCTGAGAGAGGCTAACGAGATGAGGAACTGAACAGCACAACAAAGAGAACTCAAGGAGGAGGTTCTGAAAGGCCTCTGTCAGAGCTTCTCAGCTGTCTGGTTGTGACACAGCCAAGCACCAGAAAGTAAGTCTATGTCTAAATATGAAGCAAGCCTAGTGAGGGTTACAGCTTAATCTAGCTTATGGATCTCATCAACACAAGTGCCTGAGAGTAACTTTCTAAGTGCCAGGACACGTATGGATAATTAGTGCGCAGAATTGTCCTTATCCACTACACAAGCCTTCCAGGACATAGTGGAAAAACCTAAACATTTTTAGGAGAGCATCCTGCAAATAATGAAGCAGAAGTGTTTACCTGCTGTGAGGGGAACACCCTTATTGGATAGCTCAAGAAAACAGCATATTTAGTACCAGTGTGCTATAGTTTGGACTTAGAATAATTACAGAAGTCTTGCCTGTAAAGCGTCAGCCTTAAAGAGAACTCCTCAACTGACAATTGTCCAAACCTGATGAAAGGAATACAATAGAACTTATTTCTGAGTCATCACTTATATCATACAAATGAACTGTGTCTGTAATGACTACCTGAAGACAATTGATTTAGTAAATGCTCAACAGTTTGATAACAACTGACTCCTCATCATTTCCACTACTACACTCAACATTTGTACCTTACGGTGCTGGCGTCACGAACCAGGGGCCCAGCCACCAAAGCACCTTAAACACCAATTACCATCAAGGGCACCTCAACCAACATCTGGCTGGTGTTCCCTGCAACAGAGAGTGCTCCAGAGGATTTCTTGCTGTCTTCCCATCCACTGTACGCAAGACCAGAGAGGCATTTGCTAACCGTGAGTGCAAGAACTATTACACCCATCAGTCCACCGTGAGCCTCACGTGTTTCCCCTGTGGTTTGGTAGAGTTAAACCTGTATAATAATATTCTAATTTGTCTATGAGATCAACTCAGCCTATAAACTGTACAGTGCTCTGATGCTGGTCATACCATGCTGTGTGTTTTTATCCTACAGTATATTCCATAAAGCAGTTGTCCTGTATGTGGCTGTAAATTTTCTCTGCGTCTGGATCGAAATAGCAAAACACGCCTGTTCTACGATTTCATTCACGTCATAAAATGCAACCCGGAGAATATAGACGTAGAATGGCTGCTTCAGCATCTGCCAGGATCCCAGGTTTAAATCTCATCACCATTCATTTTCCGCATAAACTTGTCAATGACTTTGGAGTCAATGAGGCGACATGGCTGTGACTTACGGTCTTGTCACTAACCCTTTCATGGTGAAATCATGTACTAATTTCAGACTTATGTGACTCCCTTTTATCACTCTTGTCTCACTAGCTCTGTCGCGGGTAATAAAATACGATGCTTCAAAAGGTTTCATCCAACAGGAGAAGTAAAGCTAAAGATGACCTTTCAATAAATGCTACAGGAATGTTTGATACTCTCTATTTCTGGCACTTTTTGCCACTTTTCCATCCACGAAACCTATATTTGTCCAAAAATTTTCTTCTTTTGTTGGTCAATACAAAATTTCACTTGTTAGAGAAGCCTTCACATTCTGTTATTCCTACTAGATAAAACATTGCCACCATGGTTTGCTATTTTAGAAGCTATGAACAACAGCATGTGGTCATCCAGTCACCGAGCAAGTATGAGCTAAGCTTATAAAAATACTTCCTGCTCTTCCCGCTGAAATAAATTTACTACAGGAGTACTAGTTTACCTGGGCTGTCAGTATTTGCCTGGATTTGTGTAAACGGGGTATGATAGTAATTCCCACAGGACTACCCAATTGATACTCTGAGCTAGTAATAATTTTAAATATCTCCTGAAATTTTGAAATGAAATATAAAATACAATATACTGTATACAGTACTGTACATCATTTTTTATATCTGAGACATATCTCTAAAATAAATGTTAAAGGGTTTTTCCGAGATTTTGATATTGATGACCTATGGTAAGGATTAGTGAAAGATATTGGATTAATGGGGGTCTCATAATGAAATATGGAGGGTGGTCCCTCAGGGGAGAATGGTGCAATGGCACCCAACCCCAATACTGCTCGGCAGTTAAGACTATGTGAAATCAAGGGGGCAGCAACATGTTAAAACCTAACTTTTAATGTTATATATTAAGATCCCTGTAGTGGGAATAAGAACCCCTTACGGACATACAATACAGACAACAACAAGGAACCTGGTGTACCAGGTCGCCTTTGGTCGAGTCCACAATGCAGCCCCTGAATAGGGTGGGAGTGGGACTGATAGACCAATAAACGTAAATAAAGATAAGACCACGGCGGTGTGCCTAAAGGTCTGTAGACATGCCAATAGGCAAAGAAAAGGGTAGGTCTTACCGGTGGAGGAGAATCTGGACCCACTCACACAGTGCGCAGACAGAGGTAGTTCTTAAGCTTGAACGAATCCTCAGGTGGACGGTCACTCGGTGACAGAGGGCCACAGGGAGAATCTATCCCTGTTTATGCCCTACTTGGACTGTTATGCCCTAAAGTAAGCATCCTAACACAGGGTCCTTTTGTGATGTCCATGCAGAGGTCCTGTCCATACAAAGGCTGCTGATGGAGGGTCATGTGACCAGGAAAATCACCTCCATGTGATGTCTTCTCTGTTCAAACACACTGCATCTGTACTAAACTCCTAACAGAACAAGTGCAGATGGCAGGTGTGGTGTATCTAAATCAAGCAGACATCACACGGCAGTGATTTGCCTGGTCACATGACCCTCCATCAGCAGCCATCTTATGGACAGGACCTCTGTGTGGACAGCACAAAAGACATTGCAAACAAAGGAGCATGCCTTATAAAATTTTGAAAATGGTGCAGAATTTCAACAAAGACTATATTAGTAAGTTCCATATAATCATCTCACAAACATATTGGTCAACAATAACCAGAAGGTGGCCAACCCCTTTAAGGACCAGTGCTTAGAAGAGACTCATGCCAGACTGCATAAGTGACCAGAAGAAGACGATAAGATGGGGATGCTGACCTGCAGACCATGGGTCACCAGCCATGTGATCAAGGAGCCAGCTGGACTACTGAGCCACAGACTGTGGGCCTCCAGCCTTTGGCCAGGGTACCAGCATTCTGAGAGACAGGGCCAGCTAGCTAAGGACTTTCATCAGCATCAAACCAATCTTCTGCCAGGGAGGAGACTGGAGAAGCCAGCCCAGTTAATATGGTTGAAAAAAGATATGTCCATGAAGTTCAACCAAGGAATAGGAGGGGACATGAATTTTTGAAAAGGGAGTGAGACCCAGATTTTTACACATTTTCATAAGCATTAATGTCATTTACTTTTTAAAAGTGCCTTGCCTGTATTGTTTTGCACTTGAGTTCCTCCAGTAACACACTGGTTTACAGCAGATCCTGACTCTCTGGACTTATTTTCCATTGGGGTACACCACTCCTTACCATACCTTCCGGAGAGCAGCAACACATGGTGGCACCTCAGCGTTGTCCGGGGAACCCAGCATAGCATTGGGGCCACCCCAAACCCAGCCACTGCAATGTCACAATAGTATTTATCCTTACTCCTAGGTTGTGTTTCATTATAATGATGTCATAATAAAGTTTGTCTCTTCTCATAGGCACAGTTCTATTGTGATGATGTCACATTACTGTTTTCATTATTCCTTGGCTGTGTTCCACCATCATGATATCACAATAGGAATTGTCTTTATTCCTTTATTATGTCCTATTGTGATGATATCTCACTACTCCTTTTTTTTTAAATACAGGCTGTTTTCCATGACGTCATTATAGACTATAGTCACCATGTGTTATTTATTTCATCCTTGGCTAGGGGCCTAGGGGCCTCCTACCACCTACAGGCTCCCCTCCTATTTCTTTCTAAGCACCCACTAGTAAAAATGTTTGTCTAGTTGCTTACACCAACCTTGACAGGTAAACATTACAAGTTTGAGTTCAGAGTTCAGGGTTTAGCACAATTCTGATATGGATTTAGTTATCACGGGCCATAACGGAATTCTATGTCGGAATGACCAGATGGATCCGTTGGCCATAGACTTGTATTATGACTGAATGCCTAACGGACTGCCTCTAAAGGCATTCCGTTATGCATTCTGTCATTGAATCCCGTTATGGTCCGTGGTAACGAAATCTTTATCAGAATTGTAATAAAACCCGAACCCTGGACTCAAACTTGTAAAACACAAGTTTGCTCATTCCTAGCCAGGATATGTGAGGAGTGGTTACAGGTCCTCTATAATGTATACCTGTCAAAGTTGGGTAAGCAACTACACCAAAAAATATACTAGTGGGTGCTTAGAAAGAAATTGGAGGGAAGCCTGTAGGTGGTGGGAGGCCCCTAGCCAAGGACAAAATAAATAACCTATGGTGACTAGCACATACCCGAACGCAAACTCGAACTTACAAACTTTCTCTCCATGCCGCCGCACTGCAGAAAAAATAGAACATGTTCTATTTTTTAATGGTGCGGATGGATCACGGACCCATTCAAGTTGAATGGGTCTTGATCCATCCCGGCTGCCACACGGACGTTACCTGTGCATTGGAGACCGCAAATTGCGGTCCCCAATGCACGGAACAGCTGCACAACAGCCGTGTGCATGAGGCCTAATTGATGGAAATCACTGATCAAACACTGACCAAACATTGACTGTGTGAAAGTGGCCTGACATCCAGTTTTTCCAGTTCTTTAAGTTCGAATACATTCAGCTTTGTAAAATCTAGCACAAGTGTGTTCAGTATGCTGACTAAAGGGGAATTTAGAAGATTAAATATTTTGTTCCAGAAATGCCGTTCATATAACTTTGGAAAATATTATGTATTGCTTGTATGAATATTCTAAAACGCCAACCTGAAAATTAATAAACTCTTTTATTAGGAAAGCCCTCCACGTGTTATTAATACTGCTACAAAATATATTACATAAAAAACTGCCACATAGTTTAAGTTAATCATGCAACCATAATGAAGAACGATGGCCTGAAATAATAAAAAATGCACTACTAATAAAACTTTACCACCGTGTGACATATTGCAGTCCCCAATGCACGGAACGGCCGCACAACGGCCGTTTGCATGAGGCCTAAGGAGCTAATAAAAAAAAGGTCATGCAAGTACATTAAAATACCTTTAATCCGACATCAATGAGAACTCATAGGTCTCGATTACTGGACAGTCATAGAAGAATATCCAAATCTCACTTGTTAGAATAGAGGGCCATCAGACAAAATGCTACAAGGCTGGATTCACACATGCAGTTTTCAATGCAGTTTTTCTGAGCCAAACACAGAAGTAGATATAAAAGAGAGGAAATGTAACAGGTTTTCCTTTATACTTCTAATTCCTTTTACATCCACTATTGTGCTTGACTTAACCCCTTTAGTACCAGGCCCATTTTTGGTTTTGCATTTTCATTTTTTCCTCCCCACGCCCCAATAGCCATAGCTTTTTACATTTTTCGTTCATATAGCCATATGAGGGTTTATTTTTTGCGGGACAAGTTGCATTTTTAATGGCTCCATTTAATTTACCATGTCTGTTATTGGAAAATGAGAAAAAAAATCTTTATGGGGTTAAATTAAAAATAAAAATAAATCACAATTCCGCCAAGGTTTTTAGGGTTTTGATCTTGACAGCACGGTGTTTACTTTGTGCAAAAATTCACATGACAACCTTATTCTGCGGCTCAATACGAAGATGGCAAAATCAAACATAAAAACCTAAAAGTAAAAATAATACAAAAAATCAAAATTTTCTTTGCATCACCATTTTTTGACAGCCATAACTTTTTTGTATGGGGGCTTGTTTCTTGCAGGTCGAATTGTGGTTTTTATTGGTACAATTTTTGTGGCACATACGACTTTTTGATCACTGTTATTCCACCTTTTTTTGGGGGGGGGGGAGAGGTGACAAAAAAATGGCTAATCATGTGTTTTACTTTTTTTTTCTGTTACAGCATTCACAAAACACAAAATTTTAATAGTTCAGACATTTTCAGATGTGGCGATACCTGATATGTTTATTTTTCTATTGTTAAAATATTTTTATATGTAAAATTGGAAAAAGGGGGTGATTTAAACTTAATATTTTAATGTTTTATTTTTATTTTTTTTAACAGTTTTTCGCTTTTTTATAACTTTTAGCCCCCTTACGGTGCTAGAACCTGGGATCCTTTAGGGTGTATAGGATTTTTACACTGTCCCTGCTGCTCTGTGCCTTGGGCACAGAGCATCAGGAAACCTACCATGGCAGGCCTCGAAGGATTCAGCAGCATCCAGGTACCCATGGTAACCGATCGGAACCCTGCAATTTCACTACGGGGGCTCTGATCGGAAGGCAGAAGGAGCAGCATCTCTCTGCCTTACCTCACAGATGCTGCGATCAATGTTGATTGCGTCACTTCATCGGTGACGGGTACAGGTACGTCAAGGTGGTTAAAAAAAAACAGAATAAAAAATCTATACCTGGGGATATCTGCAATTGTTTTATTATTTACTATTGTAATTTTATGTATTTTTATTGCATTGGCCGTACATTCCAAAGGTTGGCAAAGGTTGGCAGGAACAGGGCTAACCACCCCGTTCCTCTCCTCTTGATAGGAGTGGGCAGGCCCTATTTTCTGGCAGGAGGGGGAGTTCCTGTCTGGCTGGAGAGAGGAGGCACACTATAGAGCTCCTGCTCCTGGGAAAGACATATGCTTCTCCAAAGAGAACAACAATAGAAAGCACCTCAGAGACAAGACAGCAGCGTGAACTGCAGAGTGAATTACAAAATACTGTGTTACAGACATTGCTGAAAGGTGAGGGACTACAGATCAGACACCCATCACCTATACCACCATTAGGTCACATAAATTTCAAGTCTGAACCTTACAGTGAACTTGTTTACCGACAACCTGCCAACATCCCACCTCAACTGGTTCTAGAAATTGAACTTTGAATTCGCTGCTACTGGAAGTACCGCAAGTTATATTTTGGATTAAGTAAAAAGAGACTGATTTATGTTCATTTATGGCCTCATTCTTCAAACTACATTCCCACTGCACCTTTTGCAAGGAAGCAATGGCCTGAGGGAGTACACTGTGACACAACAACGCATCAAGGTCAATACCACTACCATCCTCTGCACCATTACCTTCCTCAGGGGCTTGCTGCACAAACTGTACCAAAAACTGCATCTGTGAATCCAACCTAAGGATCTAAGTTGCAGTCCATGGCATGTAAAACTGAAAATATTTAGTAGAAATCCAAGGGCTGGAAAAATCCGCTATCTGAACATGCCTACGCATTATAAAGGTTAAAATCTGCATTGAAAATGTGTGACAAATCTGCGACAGGATTGACATACTGTGGATCAGACAATCTACAGAGTAACCTCAATTCTGCAATATAAGAGCTGGTGAGCTCAATCACTGCACTACTACATGGTGTACTGTATGTAAATGTATGGCATATAGTGGTTCTGACTGCAATGTTAATTTACAATGGCAATCCTAATACTGATAGCCAGGGCCCAATAAGCTTCATCCGTTGTACTTTGCGTGCTCTGAACACAGTGGTGATTGTGCTGCTGTGAGACTTCGGGGACAGTAATATAGACATGTCTGACCCTGTCAGTCAAAAAGGTGGGGGTGCGGCATGCAGAGAATGAGTGGTGCAATGAGCTACAACAGCTAAACCCTCGTTGCACTCAGGGACTAATCTACCTATGATTAAAACGTTTTCTCTGCCTTATAACTATCTTGCCAAAAGAGGGTAAGGATCCTTCCTCCTGCGCCAGCTACAGGCCTATCTCGCTTTTGAACGCAGACCTGAAGCTGTATGCCAAGATGCTGGCTCTCAGGTTGCAACCTTTCTTACCCAATTTAATTAATGCTGAACAGGTGGGATTTGTGGCTGGCAGGGAAGGAAGGATGAACACTGTTAGGATTGTGAATGTTATACATCAAGCTAGGGAGAAATCCATTCCTTTGGTTCTCCTAGGGACAGACGCAGAAAAAGCGTTTGATCGTATTGATTGGCTTTTTATGCGTCTGGCCTTGGCTAAGTTTGGGATTCCGCCCCAGTTCATTGATGCCACAATGGCTATGTATGCTTCCCCCACGGCTAGAGTGATGGTTAACAGCACCCTATCTCCCAGCTTTACCATTGGCAACGGAACACGGCAAGGATGCCCCTTGTCTCCCCTGCTCTTTATCCTTGTGGTGGAATGCTTATTTCAGGCGATCCGTCAGGAGGATAGAATCCAGGGTATGAGGGTGGGAAATACCTCTCACCAGTTGGCGGCTTTCGCCGATGACCTTTTGGTCATAATAACCAATCCTTTGGAGGCGTTTCCTGCAGTACAGGAGCTATTCCAGAGGTTTGGGAATTTGTCTAATTTCCTTATCAATCCCTCGAAATCCCAAGCTTTAAATGTTACGGCTGGTAGTGACTTACAGATGACATTGGAAAGGCAATATGCATATGGCTGGACAACACGTTCTATAAAATTTTTAGGAGTAAACTTGACCTCGGATCCTGAGGTACTATTTGAGGAGAATTTCAGTAATCTCCATAGATCAATATCAGCCGCTATTGATGGGTGGTGTATTCCCTTCACCTCGTGGTTTGGAAGACGCACATTGATAAAATCGGTGTTAGTCCCCAAAATCCTGTATCACATGTTAGTACTCCCAATTCATTTGCCAAAATCCTTTTTTGTCCAGCTGAGACAATGTTTTTCCAGATTTCTTTGGAAAAAATCTAGACCTCGTATTCCACATGCGACGATGATTCAGCCTAATAGGATGGGGGGGATGGGATTGCCGGATATGGCAGAATATTATAGGGCGATTCAAGGGATGAGATGCTTGGAATGGATTAGAGGCCCGGAAAATAGACTTGACATCCTAGCAGAAGCAGGGGATAGGAAACTCCCTCTGAGGTCATTTCTTCTCTCTCCCCCTAGAGATATGCCTCAGCAGATTAGAACACTTAGCCTCACGACAAAGAACACTTTGAACCTGTGGCGCTCCGATCTGTCGAGGGTGCTGCTTTCAAGCCACGAGGTGTCGCCGGTGCTTCAGATTAGAGACATCCTATGGAGCTCTGGAGATCTATTTGGCTCTACTTTGCCGGGTGATCTTACAGAGTTGTCATTCCCATTGGTTGACCTATTGGATCCGACAGGTCATTTAATAGAGGGTTGGGACAGCCATCCTAAATTACAAAAGTTATCATTTATTCACAAATTATACATTAAACAGTATTTGGGAAAGAAGAAAATTTCTGCGTCAGCCTCTACAACTCAATTTGAGCAAATGGTCCTCGCTAAGGTCCTTCCTTTGAAAAAAGTCTCGCGGCTATATGCTGTGTTGGTCTCCCAGGCCAGACCTGCCACATATGGTTTCATTAGCAAATGGGAGAAAGATCTAGATATACATTTCTCAGATAGAGAGGTGAGACAGATATGCTCAATCACACCAAAGGTATCTAGATGTGTCAAATTACAGGAGAACCTCTACAAGGTGATTACAAGGTGGTACTTCACACCCCGTAGATTGCATCTTATATACCCAGAATGTGACTCCAGATGTTGGAGATGTCTTAACGCAGAAGGTTCGCTAGTGCATATATGGTGGACGTGTCCTGATATTGTCAAGTACTGGAAAAGGATATGTACTATATGTTCACAGATTAGTGGGATGCAGTTTTTACCCTCGGCTAAAGGGTGTCTGTTGGGGTTGATGGGTGACTTTAGAGGGAATAGACATATCACCGCTTTGCTGGGTCAACTATTAGCCGCTGCTAGGGTTCTCATAGCCTTCAACTGGAAGAGTAGCAGAGCCCCTTCTATCTCCCAGTGGACTGCGAAATGTGATGCGCTCTACAGATTGGAGCAAATTGCTGGGTGGGAAACCAAGAGATCACATGTGTTTGAAGCCACATGGTCCCCATGGAAAAAATTTAGGGGATTTTCGTCCTAATAGTGCTTAGGGCTATACAGTATTTATATACAGTATTTGTATCTGGGTCGTAGGTTTTTTCTTCCCCCCCCCCCCACCCCTTCCCTCTACTTACCTTCCGTCTTACTTTTTCTTCCCCTCCCCCCTTCCTTCCCCCTATATTGATGGTACTTAACTGTGTTTTCATTTTTGGCTGTATGGCAAGTACCCCAGTGTGGGGTTTATGTACCTTTTGTATTTTCTGCTCATGATTCAGAATAAAAATATTTTGAAAACTCAAAAAAAAAAAAAAAAAAAAAAAAAAAATAAAACGTTTTCTCTGCAATAAGGCCATGGAGTGACATGGGAGCAAGAACATTAGATTCAGCTGGCAAGGGATCATCAGACATGTAAGCTGGTTTTAATAAGGTAGATTTGATGAAAGATTCTCTTTAAATGACTTGAGAAGGATTATGTGAAGTCAAGGACTACCCACCCCATGTGCTTATTTACAGTTTAGCTAACAGATTTTCTCCTGTGCTGGAGATTGTAATATTGGGCTTCCTGCACTCTCCCTGTGCTGCACGATTTAAGAAGGACATTCACACCCCATAAAAATGTATGTTAGAGTTTTCACACCTATTAAAAAAAGGATCTGAGGCCAGGAGGCCCTGTTGGGTTGGGTTGTTAGGTGGGTAGAAAAGCATAGCTCTTTACTTTTCCTGCCCACTCTGCGGGTTAGAGTGCCACCATAGTTGATGATGGATGTGTCATCTACGAGAGTGCTTACAAATCCATACTGTTTGCCTAGGGCTTGGCCAAGCCTGGAGAAAGTTTAGACTCCTCGGTGTGTCGTAAAATTCAGAACTAAACACCATAAATCTCGGGAAGCCTGTCAAAAGGAGGCAGTCACTTACCAGCTCACATTCCCCTTGTCTTTTACCCACAACTCAGGTCCAAAAGGCCAAAAGGAAGTGGTGGTATAGAGCCACTTGAGCCTAATGTTTATTTTGAGCTTGAGGAGTGCTGTCTGCAGTGAGTTGTGAATACTTTGCTTTACATTATAAAAAAGGACTTGCTTTCATGGTTTATGACCATGTTAGATAATACAGAGATCATAAGCTGTTTTTCTACATTTAGATGTACATTTATGATGGTAGTAAATCTATCCACCTTGTTATAAAGTAGATGTGGATCCACTGTGTCACTTGAACAGATTTGGCTTGGGACTACTCCTAGGGGCATTATCCTGACAGTCCTCTAGTCCTCCTTTAACCCCTATGCAGGATTCTGGACTTCTCTGTAGGGGAACCATACTTCTTGGCAGGGGCGTTGCTAGGGTCTCAAAAGATCCGGGGCACAAGCCCCAATAAATATGTTGCCCCCCCCCCACACACTTTGCTGTACTTACTATACAGCAGCACTTACCTGTCACATCCAGGGCCTCCAGGTGACGTCTCCTCTCTGTCATCATCTTCTCTGTAGATATTCTCCACTCGGTCCAGACACTTCTCTCAGCCGCCTCGTCTCTGCAGAGTGTGACACACAGACATCTTAGCTTCCTCACATTCTATCATTATCCCCCAACTGGAGTGCCCACAGTCTAATCTTGCTGCTTGCTGTGCCCCCCCCCCCCCCCCCAGGTGTGGAGCTATAGGGGGTGCAGAGCTAGCAGTCGCTACCGGGCCCAGGAGCCTGAAGGGGCCCAAAGACACTTGTGCCGCATAAGAAGACACAAAAAGCACTGAGGGAAGGGGAGCCCAAGCTGAACTCTTGCACCGGGGCCCATGAACCTTTAGTTACGCCCCTGCCCCCCCCCAATACCCCCAAATACTATCCTGAAGAAACATTACTGCCCCCCATAGTAATAGTGCTCCTCATAGTCCCACCAATAGTAATTCCCTTCTAGAATGCCTTCATTAGTAACACTGCCCCAACCGTGATAATGCTCCTCAACAATGCCCCCATTATTAGAAGAGCCCTCCCATATTAATAATACCCTCACAGAGTCCCCAGTAGAAATAAGGCCCCCTATTGTTCCCCCAGTGTTAATAAAGCTCCCTACAGACCCCTCAGTAGTAATAAGGCCACCATAGTGCAGTTAGTAGAAATAAGGCGGATCTATAGGACCCTTCTATAGAGCCCCCAGTAGTAATAAGAACGCCTATAATGTCCCCTGGATCTGCAGTGCCCCCTGCAGTTATAATCCTCCCTCCACCATACAGTCCCATGTAAATAACATCACCTCCTCCCCAGCCGCCTCCAACGCACAATCCACTGTAAACATCACCCCTTAAAGCTACTTTCACACTTGCGTTCGTGCGGATCTGTCCTGTACTTGTACAGGACGGATCCGCACCGATAATACAAACAAATGCATCCGTTCAGGACCGACTCGTTTGCATTAGATTTGAATTTCTAAGTCTCAATACGGATCCGTCCTGACTTACATTGAAAGTCAATGGGGGACGGAACCGTTTACAATTGCACCATTTTGTGTCAATGCAAAGGGATCCGTCCCCATTGACTTAGATTGTAAGTCAGGACGGATACGTTTGGCCCTGCAAGGCCATGCGGACACAAAAACGCTGCGTGCAGCCGTTTTGGAGGCGGACCCCAAAATGCTGCACGCAGCGTTTTTGTGTCCGCATGGCCTTGCAGGGCCAAACGTATCCGTCCTGACTTACAATGTAAGTCAATGGGGACGGATCCCTTTGCATTGACACAAAATGGTGCAATTGTAAACGGTTCCGTCCCCCATTGACTTTCAATGTAAGTCAGGACGGATCCGTTTTGAGACTTAGAAACTCAAATCTAATACAAACGAATCGGTCCTGAACGGATGCATTCAGAATGGATCCGCATCCATTCAGAATGCATTGGGGTTAAACTGATGCATTTGGGGCTGCTTGTGAGAGCCTTGAAACGGATCTCACAAGCGGATCCCCAAACGCAAGTGTGAACGTAGCCTAAACAATAATTCCCATGTACATAAACATCATTCTCCCCCACCATCCAACATACAGTCCCATGTAAATAACATCACTCCCTCCCCCAGCCACCTCAAGCACACAGTTCCATGTCAATAATATCCCTCCCTTCAGCCCTAACATACATCCCAGTTAAATAACTACAACTCCCAGCATCTGCCTCTCCCTTAACTTACCTCTCCTCATGTACAGATATCACCATTAGGCTCCTTTTCCTCTTCATTCCGGTCCAATCCTGCACTGGTCACATGATGGTGACATCATCCAGGTCATCCTATCAGGTCATTCTATCACAGCCTGTTTTGCTGATCACGTGACCTGTGATGTCACCACAGGTCCTTCTCCTCTTCCCAGTGTAAGATTCAATTGTATTGCCGTTCTGTGTACGGCAATACAGTTGTATCTAGCAGGCAGGCAGGACATTCGGGGCATGGGAAAAAACATCCGGGGCCCAGGCCCCAAATGTTTTAACCTAGCGACGCCCCTGCTTCTTGGAGTAGTCTCTGTTCAGGTGACACTAGTTAGGAGCACCGAGGGATCAGGCAAAACCGTAGTCAGGGACACAGGCCGAGGTCAGGGTGGGCAGAGTTCATTCAACACCATACACAGTCTGAGGTCAAGGCAGGCAGCTCAGGGTCAGAATGGAAATCTGGAGCATTTCTGATTCGGGTAAATCGATTTGGATCTGAATTGAATCAGTGGACCAATTCGACTGAATAAAACAAGAATCTATTTTTGACCGATTCGCTCATTTGTAATTAGGAGAAAGCTGGTCAGAGGCAACTTACTAATTAGGCAGCAGAACATTTTGGATTGCAGACAATTAAACAGTGCAGTACTGTCCATATTTCCCCCAAAGAAAAAAAAATTCTCCTTCCTTCTCCTGGGAACGTCCAGTCCCGTTTTCAGCTAAATACATATACAGATGGAATTATGGATGATAAGTAAATTAATGTGAAGAGGTTCTAACTGGCAAAGTGAGGGGTAAACTATATGTTCCTCTTTATTCATCTCAAAAGTTGGGATAAAGACTTACAGAGTTAAAAGTCTGCAATAGGAAAAAATGTGTTAATATTGATAACTCCCATGACATACATAATTATGTGCACTTGGTAATTTGCTACCTCTGGGTTTAATCATGGTTAGCTCTGATGACATGTTAATGAGAGGAATCATGGAGTTGTATCACTCTGCCATGTAAAGTTCACGCACACCTGGGAATGTGTTTCATGATCGGCTTGTTTGGGGGGGCGGTTATCTGGCACCACTTACTGGAACAATTTGTTTTTTAAAGTCCTTGGAGTATACTGAGATCATTGTAGCTAATAGTCCCTGCATCGGGAGAATTGAACTTTAACTTGATCGGTTTGCTTTTTCCTCTCATTACTATGCACGTTCGTCTTTGGAGGTTGCTTTGGTTTGAGTTGATATTGGATGAGAACTTCATGTAATGAGCGTTATAGACATACCCATACTCTATGGGACATCAGGGATGGGCACAGGATGGGTTCGGATCCTATCCTGTACGGGTATGTTCACACAATTTTAGATACATATCAGACAACTATGATGTGTAACCCATTTTAAAAACAGTGTAATCCATGGCAGAAATCCATGGCTGACCCTCGCATATCTGCCACAGATTTGTAGTTTCAATACTGTCGATCACACCATGAATAGGTCAATCTTAACAAGGATTTGAAATCCCTGCTAAAAAAAAAGTGCAGCCGCGTGAATAGCCACACAGATTTAAACCATGTGAATATACCCTAAGGTCAGAGAAGTCTTTCCCACAGTAAAGTTGGATCCTGCCCTTGACACTTGTTAATAAATGTTTCTAATAAAAATTATTTGTCACCTATCCACAGGATAAACAGGTCACAAATATTGAATTGAAGGAGGTCCAACTGCTGGGACTCCCACCATCCAGAGGTCCCTGTGTGCAGTATTGTGCATGTGCATGTCCACCACTTCATTCATTTGTATAGGACTGACCGATACTGGATTAATCTGCCCAACTGAAGTGAGTGGACCCATATGCATACTGCCTACTGCTCAAGTCAGAGAGGGGACCCTTTGTTCTCAGGACTGCGTGGGTCCCTGTAGTCAGCTTTCCCTCAATTCAATATTTTACACCCATCCTGTGGATAGATAATACATATTATATACAGTAAACCCGCAGGCCCGATGGGAGTTGTTGCAGTGGCAAGGAAGGGAGTAGCAGTATCCACAGTGGCAGTCCTTACCCTGGGGCTCCCTGGACTGTGCAGTAATCAGAGAGGCACACCCTTTCTTTACCTCGGCGCACACCCTGGACCTTTGGTGTCTCCTGCCTGGTGGTGGTTGGAGTGCCATAGTTTTTAGCGGACTGTGGGGCAGGGTGCAAGCCAGGAGAGCAGCTACAGGGCCGGTGGATGGTGGAGATGACAGTGACAGGCCCATTTGTTTAGAATAAAGTCTCTCTCTTTACTGAGCAGATTATGAGAGTTACAGTAGAAATGTAAACAGCAGGCACAGTTCTCAGGTAGAGTATCTGACACAACAGGATTCTCCCAAAGGTTGTATTTAGGAGGTTGCAGTGATGGTAGTAGTCCACCCTGAGACTCTCCCTCTTTAAATACACTATGTAATCTTTGCAAAAAAACTACAGGCATGCAAACTATCAATATATTTCTGCAATTCCTAGTCTGCGGAGTGCAGTCCTTAGAGCTGGATGGCCAGTCTGTCTTAGAAGTGTGGCAGATGCCAGAAGCAGTTAACCTTTACCACAAGCAGTAAAGTCTATTGCCATAGACATGCATTTCCCTTACTGTCTCAGTCCAGGATGACCTTTAAAATGGTTCTCAATATTCTGTGTATATATATGCAATGCTTTCTTTCTCTCTGGCAACAATCCTTAAAGGGGTTTTCCGGGAAAATAAAATTACTTAAATATTACTTTATTGTAAAAATATTCCCAAATATCTTTCATTAGTTATAATAGCTCGTTTTGCCTAGGGAGCAATCATCAGGAAAAATAAACTGGCTGCTGTCCTATTAGTACATACCGAACCTGTCCTAATCACTCAACAAGGACAAGTTACTTCTGAACACTGAGCTAAAGAGCTGCCTCATCCTCCTCTCTGCTCTACTTGTTAGAGATTATCGTTCTGAATAGAGTTTAATAAGATCTTCAGCTGAATCTTGGTAGGAATGGACTTCATGAGGAGACATGAAGTACAGAGAGGAGGGTGGGAATGTGGTAATGAGCAGCAGCTCTTGTATGGAGTCTCGATTACCACAGCCTGTCCTGTCCGTTTTCTCTGAACTTCATATCTGCTCATGAACTCCATTCCTACAGAGATTCAGCTGGAGATCATATAATCTGTATTCAGGATCATAATCCCTGACAAGCAGAGCAGAAAGGAGGATGAGGCATCTCTTTAGCTCAGTGTTGTCAAGTAACTTGTCCTCCTGTGTGATTAGGACAGATTTTGTGTGTACTAATAGGATGGCAGCCATCTTGTTTCCCCTGATGATTCCTCCCTAGGCAAAACAAGACATTCTAACTAATGAAAGGTATTTGGGAATATATTTATCATAAAGTAATATTTAAGTATTTTCATTTTCTTAATTCCCGGAGAACCCTTTTAATAAAGTTGCTTTATGTCAGTTTTCCACTTTCAGGAATTATGTTTTCCTAGATAAGGCTGCTCTTTAGATTCCTAACCTGCAGCTCTCCAGCTGTTGTAAAACTACAATTCCCACCATGCCCTGATGTAGACTGATAGCTGTAGGCAGTCTGAGCATGCTTGTAGTTTTGCAAGAGCTATAGGGCCACAGGATGGCCATCCCTGCTTTAGACCTACATGGCAGAGGTCACCAAATCAGATCTTGTCTCTTGCTTGTTCAGCAGCAGACTCTCTACTGTACAAATCTGGGGGGTAGGACTAGCCTGTCTCCCGGCAACCAACTAATGACTGCCAAGGTTGACTACTTCTTTCCCATATATAACTTTTTGGGATTCGTGGTGCATAAATTATAATCACAATAAACATTTTACAGTAGTGAACCTGATTATTAACCTTTTTTAAATTTCCAGGAATGGTCCACTTTGTTTTAAAAGTTCTCATGTCATAAGAGTTACAGAGATTGCTATTGCAGCTGGGCATTGTCAGACTGGAATATCTTTGGACTATTAGTGGAAAGTATTATGAAGGCCCATCCTACAATTATACAAAACCTGTGCACATTTACTTGCAATGTAAACTTTGTGGTAATCATAGGACCTATAAATAAAATCTAATAGGATATTTCTGATACTCCTACCAAGTGAAAGACCTTTGCAGCAAATGATTAGCTCATATTCAGCTTCATATGGTATTGTCTTCTGCTGGATCTTGTGGAGCTTGTTATGGCAGGGAGGAAAGTTTTATCATTTTAGAACCTCAGCCAACCGGAGGATCCTCTAGTGGTCCAATCCGAGGCAACAGTATATAACATGTCCATCCTTTGCCTCTTTTCCAACCAACCTACTGTATGAGGTGAAAATTTTCAAGAAATATAAAAGAGGACTTGATAGACATGACGAAGTAGAAGATTGTACAATTGCATGCAACAGTATCTGAAGATAATGCAGCAAATTCATGGAGAGCATTATGGAGAGCCATTGATGTAAGCATCACAGAAGTTGCTTCTACAAATGCAATGGGAGCCAAAGAAGATTGGGGGCTACTCAAAATGGCTGCATCCTCATCCAGAATGGGTGATGAAAATGGGTGCAGTAAATGAGGAAGGACACCAGTTCACCTCCAAGTAATAGTTATGTGAGTATGCCAGGTGAGCCCAAGTTTTTTTGGGGGTACTATCACTCCTGGCAGAGAGTGCATTAATCAGCCCAAGCACACTTAGGTTACTACCCATACAGCCCTTAAGAGTAATAATACCTTCCTGGTTGGGTACATTATTCTGGGCTCACAACCTGGTGAAATCACATCTCCAGTGGAATGGCTGCTGAGACCTGCCTTAATGCAAGGCTGCAGATAGTAATCACCTGGGCACAATACAGCATTGTAAAGCTACTGTTTTTTAACATTCTTTGGCTATTACTGCTGGTTTTATGATATCAGCACTGTCTGACCTTGTTACTATAAAGAGGTAGAGGCCCCCAGGGCCAGCCCCTGTTTATCTTGGAGTCACTTCAAAGGCATTTTTATTGCTCCTGAATTTAACAGTAAAGTAAAATATATTGCTAATGCATTTAACCCTTTCTGTAGAGACAGATTTCTAAATAAGATATAGAGGAATGAAATCCGCAGACATTCTCTGGAGAGGAATGAAAATGAAAGGGAGGGGGAGAATAACCTTGCTGGAAAGGCTAGTTAAGCTTGGACCATAACCAAACTAACTTTTACTGCTTGAAATGTATCTGCTATAGGTTTCTCCTAATGCATGGCACGTACACAACAAATATAGCGGCAATGGACAATATATAGAGTCTCCATTGCTGCCAATGGGTTGTCCCAATGTTAAAGAGATTCTATCACTAGGACATAGTAAAGTTTAGTGCAAAGTGGTGGCCCTATTGAAGCACCTTAGAAAACCAACTCTTAGAAAAGACCACCCTTGATCTTGACCAGATTTTTCTGTGATGTATCTTCAACTTCCTTATGTATCTTCAACCTGTTCTTTGTGAGATGAGACATGAGATTTAAGGATTTCTAGTAATATGACCTAAGCCTATATATGAAGATATATTTTTGTGGTTTCACTTACAATCTTTTGTACCCACTATGCTCAACTGGGTTTTGGAATTGTACATCACTTAAGACAGAGTACATATCAAACAGAGTACATGCCATGCAACCTATGTGGTTGTTGTGGTGCCTCTTGAGAAGTAGCTCCAATTTGCTACCTCTATTTTCCGAACCTATGGTTGGTGTGTACCTGTAAAGGAATTCTCTATTCTACAAGTATCATAACCTGCCTATGGATCTCTAATGTAAGGGGTCTGCAGGTGTGGGGCAATCAGAGGACTCTCCTGTCCTGAGGTAGGTTTAGATTTGATTGTGTGAAGAAGCGCCAAGTGCCATTTTCTTTTAAGCTCCCTGTTGGTGAGAGAGAAGCTACAATAAACCTCCATATTAGTCAATTTTACATTGTATTTTATGGCTACTGTCAAATGCCGTTATATTCTAGAACTAAGCTAAAGCTACAAAGTTATGTGAGCATCTGGTAAAGCCTTGGCCTCTCTGGTTATGAGGGAGATAAATTCACAGATGTAGACATTCTCAGACCATAACTTGGGGTACTTGGATAGGAAATGGCTACTCCTCTGTCAGTTTGCAGCCTTTGCATCTTTCCTCAGGATAGCAGTGAATGTTACTTGGCTTATCCACTCTGCACAGCCCTCACCTACAGCAAAGCTTAGAACGTCACCACTTGCTGCCAAACTGACCTCACAGGCTGAGTCCAAGGCTGGTGTGGCTTCCGCTTGTTTCTGGGTGGGAGGAAGTCTCAAGCAAGCTCAGGTTGACAGCATGCACACTCAAGGCTCATTTGAGGTTTCATTGTCGGGTGGAGAATTATTTATAGTGATAATCATATTATGTAATCGTCTTGTCATTTTTAGGACATTATTCTCCACTTTTCTAAGCCAAGTCACAGCTCATCTTATAAAATATGTATTCACTTGATATCCATTAACCAGAGTTACACACGCCCTGACTTATTAGGTTACTTTCACACTAGCGTCATGGATCTGCAAAAAATGCTTCTGTTACAATAATGCAACCGTATGCATCCATCATAAACGGATCCGGTTGTATTATGTCTTCTATAGCCATGACGGATCCGTCTGAACTCCATTGAAAGTCAATGGGGGACAGATCCGTTTGACTTACATTGTGTGTCAGGACGGATCCGTCTCACTCCGCATCCCAGGACAAACAGAAAAACGCTGCAAGCAGCGTTTTGGTGTCCGCCTCCAGAGCAGAATGGTGGCTGAAATGAGGCAAACTGATGCATTCTGAGCGGATCCTTTTCCATTCAGAATGCATTAGGGCAAAACTGATCTGTTTTGGACCGCTTGTGAGATCCCATGATGGATCTCACAAGCGGAAAGCCAAAACGCTAGTGTGAAAGTAGCCTTAGTCTGTTATATGTTTTTATGTTATTCTTTACACTCTTTTGCTATTTTTTTTTAAGCAAAGCAATACCCTAATAAACACATTTTAACATTACAATCCCTACAATTGTTCGGTACTTGCGGGCACTTTTGGATATAGGCCTCCACGGTAAGATTCAGGCTTGATTGTTTGTCTGGCCTAGTGGTGGTTTAAGTGATGGCTGTCTGAGCGCCTGTAGTCCCTCACCTTGCTGCCTTTTCACACTGATGCTTTCTGGAAGCTGTATTTTTGATTTTGCTGATCTCTCTGGAGTGTTGGTCGCAAAGGAAAATAATATCTGGTTCTGAGTACAAGCTCTCACATCTGCTTCCTCTTTCTTCTCTGTCTAGACTACAATTCCCACTATGGGCAGGAACCAGGACCAGCCTGGGTGGTTAGCCCTATCCCTGCCAACCACTACCTCCTCTGCTGGAATAAAAGTCCAAAACAATGAAATACATAACAATACACAATACGTAAGTACATAAATTGCAGATACCCCCAGGTGCTTGCCAGACAGAGAAAAAGGAGTCTGGTTACATCCCATGATTATGCATGAGTAAGGTGGCGTGATCCCCGAAACGTTTGGGATAGAATTCAGCTCAGTGTTCTCATGAAAAAGAAGGCATAAAAGCCAAGAAATATAAAAAAGAATAAAGAGATTGCAGCCAGCGCTTCTAATGAGTGAGTATTATTTATTTCTCACCAAAGATTACTAAACAAAGGATACGGCCGAATGAATTATACTGATCAGACAGAGAATAATCTGGATACCTGGATACCGTCTGCTGCCCCTCCCTTGGTAGGAAATGGTACTGGTCAACTTCTGCCCAAAAGGGAGAGAATGGAATGGTAAGTTCCATTCTATCTAAAGATCCCTCTGCATATGCACTGCCACCTGGTAAACCAGGCATATTACATGAACATAACAGTTTCAGAGCAATAATATTAATGCACAGTGACAAAGGACCTGGAATAAATACACAGATGACATTGTGGTTAGCAGTTAAAGGCAGTAGCAGGGTGTAGAAATGTAAATACCACTCTGGGCTATTACACATGCTCAGGGGCGGATTGGGAACCTAAAGTGGCCATAGAAAAAAACCTAAAAGTGGCCCCATATTGTAAGAGGGTCTAAATTGACAGGAGGCGGGGCAAAAAAAGTAGGGGGGTTCAGCAATACCATAGCGCAAAATACTACATACCACAGTACCGCACAATATATTGCCCCAAAAGGCCATTTTATCTTCTCCTCTTCCAGTTGTCTCTGATTAAGATATGGAGCAGGGGGCAAAAGGGACCCCGGTAGCATGTACTTTCGCTAATATTTTTTTAGCAAGATTTGAAGACAAATATATCTACTCATTGGGTAATCGAATTTCTGCGCCATATACAACTGTTTCTGCTTTATATAGATGACATATTTATTATTTGGTCAGGCACAGAGTCCCAATTCAGTGAGTTTGTTGACTAACTTAATGTATACAATGAAATGAATATGAGATTTACTCATTTATTACTACATTATGATAGTTTTCACCCCCAAAATGTCAAAACAGCTGTACCATATGGTCAATATATAAGACTTTAACTTGGTGAAATCCGATAAAGGATCCGATAAAGGATGTCTACGGCTAATTAAACATGTCAGAGAGACACATGGAGCCGACGCTAGGGTTTTAACATTCTCAGGCTTGGAAATTGTCCCCTTTTTACCAAAAGGGGGGGATAGACACACCCAGTTATTACATAAGGAAGCTAGTTGGATCATTAAAGCTAATGCTATGGGCCCATTAAGTCTGAATGACTGTAATGACTTAAAGGGCTTCTGTCACTTTTATGCATCAGCGCTACCAAGACAGACATGCGCACAAGCAGCGCTATCGGTAATATATAAAATACATAAAAACATAAACCTAACAATAAGGTGCAACAATACAACAATGCCTATAAAAAGATGCTTAAAGGGCTTCTGTCACTCCACTAAACTCTTTTTTTTTTTTGTCTCCTTAAAATCCTTATGCTGCGATTTCTCAATATTTAGGGCTATTACTCCGTTTGGTTAAGTGGTTATATAAAAAAACGGACTTTTATAATATGCAAATTACCTCTGCTAGCAGCCGCATCCTCCATTCATAATGACGCCCTCTCCTCATGTTGATTGACAGGGCCAGCAGACGCGCTCGTTCTCTGACTGGCCCTGTCTGCGTTTTAAATCTCGCGCCGGTCTTCAGTTGGTGCAGGCGCACTCAGTGGAGGACGCTCGCTCGGCTGCTCCATCCTCAGTGCGCCTGCGCCGGGTGTAAATGTGACGTCATCGGCGCAGGCGCACTGAGGATGGAGCGGCCGAGCGAGCGTCCTCCACTGAGTGCGCCTGCGCCAACTGAAGACCGGCGCGAGATTTAAAATGCAGACAGGGCCAGTCAGAGAACGAGCGCGTCCGCTGGCCCTGTCAATCAACATGAGGGGGGGGCGTCATTATGAATGGAGGATGCGGCTGCTAGCAGCAAGTAGCCGCCCTATCTGCTGCTAGAGAGGTAATTTGCATATTATAAAAGTCTGTTTTTTGATACAACTACTGAACCAAACGGAGTAATAGCCCTATATATTGAGAAATCGCAGCATAAGGATTTTAAGGAGACAAAAAATAATAATGAGTTTAGTGGAGTGACAGAAGCCCTTTAAGCATCTTTTTATAGGCATTGTTGTATTGTTGCACCTTATTGTTAGGTTTATGTTTTTATGTATTTTATATATTACCGGTAGCACTGCTTGTGCGCATGTCTGTCTTGGCAGCGCTGATGCATAAATGTGACGTATTGCCGTCACAACGTTAGAAGGCCCGAGGAAGCCTGATCTACGCGAAGTGGCCGTCGCCTCATGGTGCCTGTGTGGTGTCCTGCACCCCTATCGTTTGCCTGTACGTTTCTGTGTCTATGTTTAACAATAAAGTAAGAATTGGACTTTTATTGTTGAGTGCCGTCTTTCATCTTTATACCTCATATTCGTTGGATCTGACCGAGACTGAGCACCACTAAAGTCTGTTGTGAGCCCCAGTGTCACCATCGCAGAGGATGTTCCCTTAATGTATAAACCGTGGAGGAGAGTTGGAGTAGTGCCATCCTATCTGTCAATCTACCTGTGTGCATGGTGACGTTATGCGTCACCTTGCACGGAATTTTTGCCGAGATCTTCAATCAAGATGGTGGTGGCCAGCCTATCATGAGCAAATGGAAGAGGTAAGTATGATTTTTTTATTTATTTTTTTATACTATTTCAGGTTAAATCAATTTGCTACATCGAAGCACGAGGAAAGACAAGTCTATCATAATAAGCCCTACACTATGGCACTGACCTGAAATACCATACACTGCTAACGTTTAGTGCAATTGACACTAAAAGAACCACGGATAAATACAAACCCCACAGTGTCTTTCATAAACATATTCAGAATTTTAAACCGATGGTGACATAGTTTCAGATTATATATTATCTTGCCTCCAAACCATCATATTAATAGGATAAAAGGTTTACATATAAGTGGTGGAAGAATGCTAACTGTCTCAAGTATCTGCTAGTCTTTACCTAAAACATGTGTTACACCCTTTGAAGTCTTTGACACGTCTCTGGAAATGGAGTTGCAATTACATAATTAGACATAATGATGATAGTGAGGTCTTACAAGACGCTCAACGCTCAGGTCTTCAGCTGAAAATGATATGGTAGATGTTTGGTGTAGGCCTCATGCACACGACGGTCATCCATGTGCTTTCTGCGTCCTTATGCAATTTGCAGACCGCAAAACAGACACGGTTGTGTGCATGAGGCCTTGGTGTCTCAGTTCTTTATTCCTGTAGGCAGGTTTCTATTACCTTGAGAGGAGGCAAATCATTATCAATTATTTCTGTGCTTAAAGTATTGGGGGGACCAAGCTCTGAGAACAGTACTTTGGTTTACTGGTCGACCCAGGGTGTGCATACAATTGAAGTCGCCATCACCAGCTCCAGGACACCTCCAATATACAGGTTCCTACGGCCCATGTGATTGGTCTAAAGCATATCTCTGAATGCTGTTAAGAGCAACTCAGACAAGATGGCTGCCAACCCTATTAATACGCAGGCAGTAAAATAAAAAGCAGAATAGTTTTCAGTAGTATCTGGTTTAATTACTGAAAAATAGAGCATATATTCCCTTTAATTTGAACAATGCTAAGCCCTCTTGCCTCTTCTTTGTCAATTGTCAATTGACTGAGCTTAGCCCCAAACTCTGTGTCAACTTGCTCTGTAGCAGTAGAATTCTGTTAAGTTATTGTTAAAGAGCATCTGTCGCCATGATCAGCTCTATAATACTAGTTACACTGCCTAGTGGTGTTAATCATGGTGACTAAAATAAGCCCTATTTTTCTATGCAGTACCCAGAACAGATTTACTGCAAAAGGTTGGCTGTTATAATGTTGTACTGTTAAATTTAATCTTTCTGATTTACTGTATTTGTGCAACCAACAGCATTGTATATATAAGCCAGGGTTAACACCTTGACTCAACCCCTTTTAGTTTGCCAGGAGATGGACTTGGGTCTGCCCCTTGGTAAGTCAGCCAGTAGAGTGGGGGTGCTTAGCTGAGGAAGGGAGAGGACCTATCTGTGCTTACTGCTCAGAGCTATGCCTCATCTCAGAGAACCCCCATCTCTAAGACATCTACAGTTAAAGCTACTTAATCCAAAAGTGCTCCAGAAAGAGAAAGATTAGAAGGTCCAGAATCTACAAGGTCATGCACTGGATTCAGGCAGCAAGGTATTGTGCTTGTTTATGGCACAGAGAATGAAATAGAGACCTTACTGCAGTGAGAAGGAGCATTGCTAATGCACCCTTTCACACTTTAAGATAGTTTGGCCAACCATAACTTAATTGTGTACCCCTCAGCCTGGGAAGTACAGAAACATTTACATGCCTAAGATTCTGCAAAGAGAGAGAAAGAAGAAGTACCAAAACCCCCATCTTTGCTGCTATTCATACATTGCTATTGAGGAAGAATTGCACTGTGATTTACATGGAATTATGCCTGCAATGACCCACCGCAGCCAGGATTGTCAAGATGCAGCAGAGACCAACAGGAATCCAGTAAGTATAGGAAAGGGAGCAGCAAGAAATTGGTTTAAGTGAAACATATTTTTATTTTTTGGTCTCTCTGAGGCCTTTCCCAATAAGTTTTACCCCAAAGACCACTCCGTGCTATAAGCTCTCTTTGGCAAAGATATAGCTGGATCACCTAACCTTTGTCATATACATTTGTTGGCAGATTCCACCAATTTAAAGATCATAAAAATAGGCAGAGGTTGCTGAGTCCTTTCCTATAACTAAATCTGTATGAAAAAGAATGACTAAAACTCCATTTCCCATTGCTAAAAGAGGTGTGCTGGAGACACCTTCCCTATCATTACTCCCAAAGCCTTACCCACCACAAGATAAACCTTCCAATGAAATGAGCACTAAACTCGGGCTGTCTATGAATACGACCCCTGTGATGGCTTGCTGACTCTTCGCTCTTCCTTTCCCCTTGCAGTGGAACCTTAGCAGTATTGCAAAACCAGTTTTGAACAATGTTAACGGTAAATAAATCTTTCTGCATTTCCTCTCGTCGTATCACACCTACTCAGCAGCTGGGTCCAACACGAGCACCTTGATCCAGCACGTTGCGCTGTCAAAATATGACATTACGAGCAGATGGTTTGAATACGAAACGATTAAGTGGAGTGCAAATGAACACAGTACAACACCATCAGTCAGAAGTGACGGGCTAGCCTTCATAGGAGCGTTATTCCATTTACACTGGTATGGGGGTGGGAGACAAAATATGACAGTGTAAGCAGATGTTGAAGAAACGTCAGGAAAATGTCCTGCGCTGACCACATATTAACACTCGAAAATGTTTTTACCCAAGGCTGGGGCACCGCAGAGCAACCAAGTTTCTAAGCTGTTATTGTATTTCACAGGCTAGATTAAATGCTTCATGACTGAGGTATGTTTAGCAATGACTATAAAACATTCAACACATCGATTTTTTTGGCCCCGGACGTAAAGCCTAAACTTTTCTTCTATTTAAAACAGCATTCCACAAAAAAATGTTTGATTCACTTCTGGAGAGGAGGTCTAATTGATGTGTGGAGGTGTAATTTATGTGCACATCTTGAAGGAGGTGGAGGACCTAATTTAATTTTTTCTATTAAGGGAGGGAATAAGCATATCAAGGACTAATAGCACAAGATAGCTGGTTCTGTAATACGCTGTTTGAAATTGGTGACATCACTCATTGGAGAGATGTCATACAATGAATGATTCAGGTGGATACATCTTTTGTTGTGATTGTGACTTATGTATTTATGACCCTTCTGACGTCTACTTTAGGCTAAAGCCGGATTTACACTTCACCATAATTACATATGCTCGGTCAAGTGTGCATGCTTCTTTTAGTTTGGAGAGAAATGTATTGGAAAAGTCTAAAATAAAAAAAATAAAAAATCTAGTTTTTCCCATAATTCTGCACTCAGTACCCCGCAAAGAGAAAGTATAAGCAGAATGTTCAAAATCTTTGCTAATGTATTGAAAAGGAAAAACTAAAATATTGCATCGACATAAGGATTCAGACTCTATACTTGTACTAAGTTGATGAACATTTGGCAGCAGTTATAGTTTCCAGTCTACTTGGGTATGATTACAGAAAGTTTGTACACCTGGGTTTGGGGATTTTCTGCCATGTAGAACCTCTCAAGCTGTCTCAGGTTGGACGGGGACCATTGGCGGACAGCCATTTTCAGGTCTCTCCATAACTGTTTGATTGTGTTCAAGTCAGAGCTCTGGCTGGTTCACTCAATGACATTCATAGAAGTGTCCGTAAGCAATTACTGTGTTGTCTTGGTTGTGTGCTTAGGGTAATTTCCTTGTTGGAAGGTGAGTCTTTGGCCCAGTCTGAGGTCCAGAGCACTCTGAATAAGGTTTCCATTAAAAATATTGTTCACAGTAGGGATGGTATAGAGCAGGTGATGAGCAATGCCTAGTTTTCTCCAAATATGATGCTTAGAATTAAAGCCAAAAAATTCAATCTTGGTTTCATCAGACCAGAAAATCTTGTTTCTCACAATTGAAGAGTCCTTTGAGTGCCTTTTTGCAAACTCCAGGCCGGCAATTATGTGTCTTTTAATGAGTATATGCTTGTTTCCGGCCACTCTGCCATAAAGCCCAGATTGGTGGAGTGCTGGCGTATGGTTGACCTTCTGGAAGTTTCTCCCAACTGCACACAGGATCTTTGGAGCTTAGGCAGAACCATTGGGTTCTTGGTCATCTTTTTTACCAAATTTAGTGGCCAGCTCGGTGCAGCAGAAAGTTTTGTTCCCTGTCTCTGAGCTCTACAGGCAGTTCTTTTCTCCTCATGGCTTGGTTTTTGCTGTGATATGCATTCAGCTGTGAGACCATATATAGACAGGGATGTGTCTTTCTACACCATGTCCAATCAACTGAATTTACCACAGGCGGACTACAATCAGGTTGTCAAAACTACAACTTCAACTACCAAATAATTGTTTTTAAAAATGTGATAAAAAAGTCGCACACACTTCAAATTGGTATCACTGAAAAGTACAGATTGTCCCGCAAAAAATCAACCGTAACACAGCCCCATACATATAACAACAAAAAAGTTAAAGGGGTCAGAATATAGTTATAAAATTTAGATTTTTTTTTCTGTATTAAAACGCAATACAAATTATACAACTGCGGTATCATTGTAACCGTATCTGTAGAAAAAGTTAAAGGGGCACACAGGATCTTTGGAGCTTAGGCAGAGTGACCATTGGGTTCTTGGTCATCTTTTTTACCAAATTTAGTGGCCAGCTCGGTGCAGCAGAAAGTTTTGTTCCCTGTCTCTGAGCTCTACAGTCAGTTATTTTCTCCTCATGGCTTGGTTTTTGCTGTGATATGCATTCAGCTGTGAGACCATATATAGACAGGGATGTGTCTTTCTACACCATGTCCAATCAACTGAATTTACCACAGGTGGACTACAATCAGGTTGCCAAAACGACAACTTCAACTACCCAATAATTTTTTTTAAAAATGTGATAAAAAAAAGTCGCACACACTTCAAATTGGTATCACTGAAAAGTACAGATTGTCCCGCAAAAAATCAACCCTAACACAGCCCCATACATATAACAACAAAAAAGTTAAAGGGGTCAGAATATAGTTATAAAATTTAGATTTTTTTTTCTGTATTAAAACGCAATACAAATTATACAACTGTGGTATCATTGTAACCGTATCTGTAGAATAAAGAGAACATGTCAATTTTACCGCATAGTGTACAGTGTAAAAATTGCATTTTTTCCCATTTCTACCCCATTTGGATTATTTTTTCCCCTTTCTACTACATGGTATGCAACCATAAATGGTGCCATTAGAAAGTAAAACTTGTTCTACAAAAGACAAGTCCTCATAAGGTTATGTAAATGGAAAAATAAAAAAGTTAGGACTATGGGAAGTCGGGGAGTAAAAAAACGAAAATGCAAAAATGGAAAATCTCAGGGTCATTAAAGGGTTAACAGTAACCTCCACAGCAGCTGCCCCTTAAGGCTCCATTCAGATGTCTGCACTTTGGGTCCGGAGCCATTCATTTTAAATGGGGACGGAAAATATGCGGACAGCACACAGTGTTCTGTCAGCATCCGCATTTCCGATCCGCGGCTCCGCAAAAAAATAGAACATGTTCTATTTTTGTCCGCAGCTGCAGACAAGAATAGGCATTTCTATTGGGGTGCCGGCCCGGTGTTTTGCGGATCTGCAATTTGCAATTAGTGACCTCCACAGTACCCCATCTCCTTATTAACAGTGATGTCTACAACACCCCTTCCCCTTAACAGTGGTCTCTACAGCAATCTTCCCCTTAACACTGACCTCCATAGCGGACCGTCCCCTTAACTGTGACCTCCACAGCAGCCTGGGCCTAGGGTGGCCAGAGGTCCCGTTTTAGGCCAGACAGTCTGGCTTTCAGACTCCCTGTCCTCCGTACGGCGCAGGGCCTGGACGGACACAGGGATGTCCTTTTAAACAGCTCACTCTCAGACAGAAGCACTCTGCTGTCTGAGTGTGAGCTGCAGGGAGAGTCACCCTCCCTCTCATTCCTGCAGCTGACAGAAGTAGATTTTTACCTTCATTTTTTTCAATCCCTGCTGGCTGCGGAGTGGGAGGCGGTGTGGCCTAGCTAGCAGCACTCTGCTCCTTTAACAGTGTCATCCACAGCGCCCTGCCCCTTTAAAGCTGACCTATAGCAGTGAAGAAAAATGGCTGTGTTGTTATGGAAACCTGGTGTAAAACTGTGTGTATGTGGAGACTAAGGACCTGCGAGCTTCTATTGGCTGATAAGGGTCATGTGACCATGTGTACGGCAGTTGGGCTATAAAGAGAAAGACCTGCAAATTTCTATTGGCTAATGTAGGTCATGTGATGTGCCATATTTGCTTTTTTTTATTATATATATATATATATATATATATCAGGAACGTTACGTTCTAGAGAGCTGAGACATGGTCTAAAACCTTCCCGGACACCTGATGTACCCGTGTGCCAAAATTTGTGATTGCAAATGTAATGGTGCGGATTCCTTTAGCGGACATACACACACATACATACACTCAGCTTTATATATTAGATTATCATGCATAATAGAATAAGATGAGAGACTGCATGAAGAAATACTGGCCCATACATTTCTCATACCCAATATGGACCACAACTTAACATCCTGGTTTGACAGTCAAACAGTCCAAAATCTTAAAGGGGTTGTCCCACGTAAAACCTTCTACATTTTTCAAACCGGCACCTGGATGTGAATACTTTTGTAATTGCATGCAGTTGTTATGAGCCAAAACCAGGTGCGGATCCAAAACACAGAAAAGGAGCAAATCTTAACATTATACTTTATTACTGTATAGGCTCTACTTCTGGTTTTCGCTCACAATCACTAATGGAAATCACTGACCACACACTGACTGTGTGAAAGTGGCCTTAGGCTGCGTTCACATCTCAGTTTTGGAGATCTGACAGCCTGATCTGGCCCAAATGCTGGCTGAAACCATGAAACGGTTCGTCCAGACCTCATTGCAGTCAATAGGAATTCGATGGTGAAGTAGAGGAACCAGCGTTGTTGGATCCGGTGAGATCCAGCAGGCTGCTCTGTGCTGGAACAGCCTGTCGGATCTCCTATGAGCAAAGCCTTAGAGGAATAACCTGCTCAGTGTAGGAATCCATAGGGGTAACATCACAGGACATCTTGTTCAATATGAGAGAAAGTGGATTTAGATTTTCAAAACATTGGGGCACATTTTAGACGCCGGTCTTAATAAAGTCCCTGTACTGGCGGTGGATCTGCTGAAGTTATGAAGAGGCGCAGGCTTCTCCGTAACTGCTTCGCATCCAGCGCCAGTCTCTTCCTAGCTGCTTTACATTTAGACCACTTTCAACACCTAAAGCAGGCATAGAAAATGATAAATAAGATGGGCCTGCCGGCTCACCCACACCACGCCCGCAATTTTAGACTTGGCATTAGCGGGGCGAAGTCACCCCCTAGACAGCCTGCAGTGCGGCCGCGATTCCCCAAGTCTCGTGCATGCGCGGTGCACTCTGTAGTAATGCGCTATCCCATCTCCTGCTGCCGCTGTTAGCCAGGTTTCACCAGCGCAATGCGCATGCGCGAGACTTAGGGAATCGCGACCGCACTGCAGGCTGTCATTCTCAGGCAAGAGGGTCGGTTAGGGGGCGTGGTTACCTTGTCTTGAAGCAAGGAGGCCGCTGCCCCCTTGACTTCAAGCTGGCCGGCACTATAGCGCTGATGTAGTATAAAACCGCGTTTTTTGAACTTACGCAGCATTGGACAACAGGATGAAACATATGATTATTAACAGGCTGCGGGCTACTATGAGGTACTGCTGGCGGGTGTAGATGCATTTTTGAGGTGACAGGTTCCCTTTAACAACTGAATTGGTACAGATGTGATAGTTCTTTTTTCCCTAAATTTATTTTATTTTTTTGTCTTTGCACATATTCGCCACATTATATTTTAGGTACCATTTTTTCTTTTTACATATCACACACATTCTTTAATTACCACATTTCAATTTTGGCATTGCTATTCAGACAGTTACCCATTTATTCACTCATCAGTCAATGTATACCTTTAGAATAGTTTTTCGATTTGACATACCATCGCAATTAACACACTATTTGGGTCACATGTATTGTATTCATATCTCCCCACAATATTAACAGTGATGCCTTTATTTCATCGCTATCTGTCACACACTATCTTAAGCTATTTTTTATTGATTCGATTTTGGATATTTTATTTTCACATTAGTTTTTTCCATTGTGGTGTCATATTATATTTATACACACCTATACTTAATCACTTGAGTTTATTATGGCTTATTTACTGTTATTATTTACATTTTATAACTGATTTTTTTGTAATGTTTATCACATACAGTACATCTCAAGATGATTAATATTATATACTGTATTGCCGTATGCTTATGTCCTTATATTAAATTGAAGCAAGTCACAATCTTTGCTCTTTTGTTATTCACCAGTGACCACTGTTAGTAATATGTTTTTGACCGTGAACTGTGCGCATGTGTAGTGCCCTGGAGCAGAGGTACTTTGAAGTCTACACATTTGTGGATATTTGCCCCCATTTCCCCAAAGCAAAGTATTCAACTCATTACTTTTTTTCACTTTAAAGGGTTAATTTGCATTGACTTATACCGTTTAATACTGATGTAACTATATTTTATATGTTGTGATATATATCCTGCTCATTTGCACAGTGAAAAGGGTTAATGAACACTGAGAGACTTTTGGGACTTTCTAGCTAATAATGAAAAGCTTATAATTTTCCACAGTTACCTTATAAGTTAAAGAAGAGTATATTTTTGAGGGAAAAAGCCAGACTTGTTTATCACCAAAACAAGACAGACTGGCCTTTTGAATGTCTGGGTTAGTTATGTTATTATGTCTGAAGACTTGTTTTTGTCTGGAAAAACTGCTGTATCATTGCCATTGAGCATTATTGAAGGTCTAATGCAAGTCTATGAGAGACAGGAAGTTGTAACATTGTATTTGTTTGAGCTGAGTTTCTACACCCCTCCCACTAGAAGGTTCTACTTCAGCCAGAAACTGGATATAAGGAAAGCAGTCAGAGCTCCTAGAAGATAAAACTCATGCCTGACTGAATGAGTGACCAGAAAAAGACGCTGAGATGGGGATGCTGAGCCACAGACCATTGGTCACCAGCCCTGTGACCAAGGAGCCAGCCGGACTGCTGAGCCATAGATCGTGGGTCTCCAGCCTTTGGCCAGGGTACCAGCCTTCTGAGAGAGAGAGCGACAGACAGCCCAGTGTACTGCCTGTATTGTTTTACACTTGAGTTCCTCCAGTAAAGAAGCACACTGGTTTACTGCAGACCCTAACTCTCTGAACTTATTTCCCATTGGGGTGCACCACACCTTACCATCCCTTGAGAAGAGCAGCAACACATCATGACACCTCGACTGTGTCCGGGGGACCCAGCATAGCAATGGGTACACTGCATATGCACCCACATTTGCCTACACTTTACTCCAGTTTGGTATCTAGATAACATCTTGAAGTCTCAAATCATTAAAGTCATCTGATTGCATGGTTACATCACTATGCTAGTAGATATCAGATGCGGTTTCCAAGGGCAATGACCATATCAATTGGTGTCATGGACCAACAACAATTTCTAACATTATATACCTTTTTGGATTGCATTTTGTGATTTGTGAGTTGCTGCTTACATAGCGTCTAACTGGGACGATGCCATCCCCAGAGGAGGGCTTCACTGATACGCATATCGAGGCTGGTGCCATCCTGGTGTTTGAAGGAGCAATAGGTGATTAATATTCTTTTATGCTATTGATCTTTTTATTTTATTTTTTATTTCCATTTTTATTTTGTTTTCATCATAATACAAGGCTATTGATCTTGAGAGTACAGCCACACATTCAGTTTTCTGAAGCAGTTTTGGAAGCCAAAACCAGGAGTGAATTAAAGGAGTGAATTAAAAAAAGAGCAAAAAGTGCTATATTGACACCATTTATGTATATTAGACTTGTTGTAATGCTCTTCATGCCCTTCATACCTCTTTCTTTTAGGTGCATATGGCTGATATTTTTGGAGGTGTATGTATTTGTTAGTGAGCTTTAATAGTGTTACAGAAGACCCTTCATCAGGTATGTTTAGTCTACTTTCACAGTCAAGTTTTGACTTTACATTTGTGAAATCTGTTCAGGACCCTCACAACCGATCTCCTCTAAGGGTGTTGTCTAAGTGAATCACTCGTTCTTCGCAGTAGCCCTTATAATAGTGATAGACTTTCCCAAGGGGAACACCATGTCACTGCCTCTTGAGGAGGATTGGCACATGAGGCAGCTGGCCAAGGCAAATCAGGGGTACCAGTGCAAGGTACCAGAGGTACAGTCATAGTCATCCGGCTGAGACATAACTAGGAGCAACTATGGAGGACCAAAGGATGAGGCAGAGGCAAAGTCAAACAAGCAATGGGTCAGGGCAGGCGGCAGAGGTACAGGTCAGGCAATCTGGGTCAGCAATAGGAGAGTTGAGGCAAGAGGGCAAGGATGAAACAGGTAGCAGAGTCCAGAAACAAGCACGGATTGGGTATACAGGAACACTTGCACATACAGTATAACAGCAAACTTTGCAGGGCACAAGGACCTTGACACTCAGGCACATGGTAAGGGGCTGGACCGCTCTAATAGGTGCAGGAGGGCAAGGACTGGTCAGCACGGTCACATGTGCTAAACCCATATATCACAGGAAGTGACGGGCGCCGGCCCTAAGGAAACAGAGAACAAGCTGAAAGCATACTGTGCCCAGGTCTAGAAGGAAACTGTGGAGTGGATTCCAGGACAGACGATGTCTGCAAGGACAGATCCCAGGACTGTGGTGGTGAATGGGGAAGCAGATCGCCAACAAACACAGAGCCTGGGACCACGACAATAAGCAGGGGAACATCGGCGGACAGCAACTGCTGTTACATTTTGTATGGAAGAACAGGCTAAAATTCCTCCAAGCCAATGTGCATGACTAATCAACAATTACTGGAAACATTTAGTTGCAGTTATTGCTGCAGAAGGGGGTCACACCAGATACAGAAAGCAAAAGTTCACATGCTTTTACCACTCACAGACATGTGATATTGGATAATTTTTCTCAATAAATGATCAAGTTTAAGATTTTTGACTCATTTGTTTGATTTGGTTATCTTTATCTGTCAAAATCTGATGTAGTCTTAGTATTAATGCAGAAATATAGAAACGTCTGATAGGTTCACAAACTTCCAAGCACCACTGTACATCATATGCTTTGATGACTATTCTATACAGGTGCATATATATGATTTGTGTATTTTCTGCTTTCCATTTACCGCTGTTTTATAGTCTTTTGGTTATCAAGAAGAGAGGGCAGATGGAAGAGAGTACTGCATGACTGCAGGATCATACTACACAGTGAGTCTGTTTGTATTTTATAACCATGGTGACACATGAGTCTGAGTAGGAACTGCGTACATACATTTTTAAGTTAAACTGATTTGAAAGCTTTCTCTATGTTTAATGCAATGAAGCAGTAAAAATGGCTGCAAAATTGGTCATAGCCTATAAAGGGGTTTTCTGAGATTGGATGACCATTTCTCAGGATAGGTCATCAATATCAGATTGGTGCAAGTTTGGCACTCAGGAACCCGCCGATCAGCTGTTTAAAGAGGTTGCCTCTTCCTAGCCCAGTGAGGTCACATTTATTGGTCACATGGCCTAGGTTCAGCTCAATCCCATTTAACTGACTAGTGCTGAGATGTATATCCATGCATGGCTTCTATCTAATGTATGCAGTTGTGCTTAGTAAGCTTCAAGGAGGCTGCGGTGCTTACCGGAGTGCCATAGCCTTCTGAAACACCTGATCGGCGTGGGCACCAGGTGTCAGACCCCCTCCAATCTAATATTGATGGATAGGTCATCAATATCAAAATCTGGGAAAACTCCTTTAAGTTATACTCTGTCCTCTCTGTTAAGCTGTCCAAAACACATTAGATTAAAGTTGGCTGATTTGACCCACTTTGGCAATCATCGCTTTACAAGTTTGTGAATTATCATTTGCATTGGATGACCACAAACCAATGTCTCCTTAAAAGGTGATCAGTCAGGTTGGATTGCCTTCTAACTTTTTTTTGTTCCTGATCTGCCGGTTCATTCTGGCATATGAATGTGTTGACATATAATTTATTTAGTTAATCCTTCATATTTATCATTGAATATACAGTATAAGGCCCTAGACAGCATCATCATCACCTCTTCCAGGCATGACTATACATTCACTGTCTTCTGCTACTGATGCTTGCCACAAACCATGGAAACCTCTTGGCATACTCCATGTGATAATGGATTTATTCCTGAGTACATGTGTATGGGACTATATGGAATGTAAGGGATACTACCTTAGAATCATAGTTACAGACACTCTTGGGGATTTAGTAGTAAATCAGGTTTGGAGTTTCCTATAATCAGTTTGACGCAGGTGGAAACTTAAGATCAGATTTGCCAACCCCAAGCTGCATCATACTTTGGCTGAAACATGTGGTGAAGTTCTCAAGGCTTTCAGAAAAAACATCTACATGGTATATAAGGTGTTCAGAGACTTAATAATTTGTTCACAGTTTTTTCCAGATTATTTTTGTTCTAATCCCATATGTCTTAGAAGGTCCCCCTCAATGTTACCCAATGAAACCTAATATTTGCTGTTATGTTGATGACTAAGGATTTACACCCTTGGACATCTGTGGGCGTTGAACACAATTAGACAGGATTGTTTGTCCGTTTTCATGGTTTTAAACCTTTACAATGCTATAAAGATATGAAAATATATTTAACACTGTTAGTAATAGTAAGTAAAACCACATTTCCACATTAACAGGCTTCCTGGACTTTCCATCTTCTACAGCACACACGCGTTTCTCAAACCCTGAAGTAGTTAGGGGGTTGGTTGCATGTCGAAAGGTGCATGGCTCTCTGGAGTCTACTGCATGCAGCTGAAGGGCTAAGGCTGGGTTCACATCACGTTTTTGCCACCCATTTAACATATACAAAAAATAGTGTTCACCATAGAGTTCCATAGAGTTAAAAGAGAGCATATACGTTTTTTTACCGGACTCTGCAGGATAGAAAAGCGTGGCGTGCTACGCCTTTGTATCTTTATTTTTTTTCCTACATATATAAGTTAAACGGATGAAAAAAACGTGATGTGAACCCAGCCTAAAAGTTAAAGGGGTTGTCCAAGTTATATTTATTGATGACCTATCCTCAGGATAGGTCATCAATATCTGATTGGCTGGGGTCCGACACCCGGCACCCCCGCCGATCAGCTGTTTGAAGAGAAGGCGCGCGCCGTGCCAGCGCTGCCTCCTCTTCATTGTTTACCTGCTCGCCATTGCATCTGCAGCGGTGAGCAGGTGTAATTACACCCAAGCCATCCCATTCATTTCAATGGTACGGATCGCTTCCATACACTTGTATAGGAGCGATCCGTACCATTGAAATGAATGGGACGGCTTGGGTGTAATTACACCTGCTCACCGCTGCAGATGCAACGGCGAGCAGGTAAACAATGAAAAGGAGGCAGCACTTGCACGGCCCCCGCCTTCTCTTCAAACACCTGATCGGCAGGGGTGACGGGTGTCGGACCCCAGCCGATCTGATATTGATGACCTATCATAAGAATAGGTCATCAATAAATCTAACTTCGACAACCCCTTTAACCTAACTGTGCCATTTGACTATATAAAGACGGCAATTCAAATCCATCATCCGTTGATCCGACCTCAGACGGGTGGTCGGCCCTGGGCTTTCTTTGGTTTCTGTGGCCTATTTGTTCCTTCTTGCCAGGCATCCCTTACAGGTAGGGAAGGTAACGATGCTAGATTTTGAGCAGGGCACCAGTCCTGAACATCCAAATCTTTAATGTCCAGAACGGATAACTTGTTTTCTAATCGGCGTGTTGATTAGTAATCCGAAAGGATGGAGCCATCTATATGTTAGCTTTTTTTGCTGCAGAATGTCCAGCAGAGGTTTTAGGTGCCGTCTCTTTCTGAGAGTCATGGGCGATAAGTCCTGAAACAGTGCAATAACAGAACCTTCAATGTCCGCCGTTTTATTATTTCTCGCTGCTGCAAGGATCTGTTCTTTTACTATGAAGCTGGACATGCGGCAAATGACATCCCTGGGAGGATCTTGTGGCTTTGGGACTGGCCTCAATGCCCTATGGACCCTGTCCATCTCCAGCTTTTCTAGAGGACATTCTGGTACAAGGCGGGAAAAAAAACAACACCACTTCTTGTTTCAGGGACTCCACAGAAACAGATTCAGGGACCCCTTTGAGCCTTATATTATTTCTTCTTCCCCTGTTGTCTTGGTCTTCAACTAGGGCATATAAATAGTTAACGTGGGCTTGTGCATTGTCCATGCTGGATGCCACATGTTCCCCAAATTCAATAAGGGATTGCTGCCCAGATTCCAGTGCATCAACTCTGGCACTTAACTGGTGTAAATCTTGCTTAATTTCAGATAAGTCCTGCCTGAGTGGCTCTAGAGCGTCGTGCAGGAGGTCCCTCATAAAGACCCTGGACAGAGGTAAGTCGTCTGCTGTTGCTATCTCCTCTGTATCGCTGTCTCTCTCCTCCTCTGAGTCAGCGTCTTTACCTGCAGTTAGAGCCGCTCGGCGCGCAGTCGCCATCTTGGATTCAGATCTCACTTCTGTTTTCCTCACAAATCTGTCCAAATCGCTTTAGTTTGAAGCGGTCTTCAGCTTCCCAGGAGTTTCTTTGGGTTTATCCTTGTTTATTTTCCCCATTTTGTGCTCAGAAAAACGCTGTAATAAGCTCAAAAGGGCTCGGTCAGCAGCAGAGCTCTTCACTCAGCCTGCATCCGGCTCGGCTCCTAACTGTGCCATTTGAGATATCAACATACATCACTGAAAAAGGCCATATATGAGACTAGAGGTTTACCGGTATTTTGCACCCATGCAGCCAACCTCCTATGTGCTTGTCAGCATCTTGCAGGGAACTGGTATTTTAAAAAGAGTAGTCCTTACATGTGGTAAAATAGTAAGTTTTAGACATTACTAATATAATTCAATGATCCAGGATGCTCACAGCCAGTGCAAAGACCGAGAAGATGGCTGGTTTAACTGTTGAAATGAGCCAGTCAGACAGCCCCCTTCACACATAGCATTAATGATGTGCTGTCACAGCTAGGAGGTGTTCGAACCTAGGACTTTGACCGACAACTTCACATCGGGCATCTTGGATAATTGAAGTTTATTAGTAAATTCTATAAAACTTGCTATTATAATACATTTAAGGATATTATATTTCCCTACCTCCTGTTGTAGTATCTGTTCAGTAGACTGTAGGAGATCAAGTGACACACTTGCGAAACATCGAGTGGTCAAGCACAACCAAAGTCAGAGACACGCCAGGGTCAGGGCAGGCAAAGGTTGTGCAGTCAAATGAAGATTCTGAAGTCAGGGTGGGCAGCTCAGGGTCCATATGGAGAACAACCAGAGGTCAGGCAGCGAAGGGATCAAATCCAGAAACAGTCAGAGGTCAGTGCACAGGCCAACAAACCTTGTTGGACACTAAAGTAGTAGAACCTATTGCTTGGGCATCCTACCATGGGGGAAGTTGCCTTAACCCAGGGAGGTCAGCCATCGGCTGGGGAAGACTAAGGTGCATGCGCTAGTCCTTTAAAAGCAAGAAGGAGAGGCAGGCAGGTAAGGATCAGACAGTAACTTGCAAAGAGTAAGATGTGGTGCCCTGTCCCGGAAAGCCCACCGGGAGGGAAAAGGAAAGATGCTGGCAGAGAAGGATCGCCCACAAAGCAGGTGGAGCAGAAGGGTGAGCAATGCAGTGGCCAGACCCAACAAGAAGAGTGGAGCATCTTCAGGCACGGCCTGTAGAGCTCATTACAGCCTCGTATAGTGCATTGAAAAAGTATTAATTTTTTCACGTTACACCCACAAACTTAAATGTATTTTTGGGGGATTTTATGTGATAGACCAACACAAAGTAGCAAGAATGTGTGACGTGAAAAGAAAATGATACATGGTTTTCAAAAAAATTTATAAATAAAAATCTGAAAGGTGTGGCGTGCAATTATATACAGCTCCTTGTACTCTGGTACCCCTAAATAAAATCCAGTGTGACCATTTGCCTTCAGAAGTCACCTAATTAGTCAATAGAGTCCACCTGAGTGTAATTTATTCTCAGCATGAGAACAGCTGTTCTGTGAAGGCCTCAGAGGTTTGTTAGAGAACATTAGTGATCAAACAGCATCATGAAAACCAAGCAACACACCAGACAGGTCAGGGATAACGTTGTGGAGCAGTGTAAAGCAAATCTACCAAAACATGGCTGTCCACCTAACCTGACAGCCCAGGCAAGGAGAGCACTAATTAGAGAAGCAGCCAAGAGGCTTGTGATCACTCTGGAGGAGCTGCAAAGATCCAGAGTGGGAGAATCTGTCCACAGGACAACTATTAGTCGTGTGCTCCACAAATCTGGCCTTTATGGAAGAGTGGCAAGAAGAAATACTTTTTTGAAAGCAAGCCATAAGAAGTCCCATTTGCAGTTTGCCACAAGCCATGTAGGGGACACAAAAACATGTGGAAGAAAGTGCTCTGGCTAGACAACACCAAAGTTTAACTTTTTGACCTAAATGCAAAATGATATGTGTGTCAGAAAACTAACAATGCATATAACCCTGAACACACCATCCCCACCGTAAAACATGGTGGTGGTACTATCATGCTGTGGGGAATTGGGGATACTTTTCTTCAGTAGGGACAGGGATGCTGGTCAGAGTTGATGGTAAGATGGATGGAGCTAATTGCAGGGCAATACTTGAGGAAGACCTACAAAAGACTTAAGACTGGTGCGGAGGTTCACCTTCCAGCAAGACAACGACCCTAAACATACAGCCGGAGCTACAATGGAATGGTTTAGATCAAAACATATTCATGGTATTAGAATACCCCAGTCAAAGTCCAGACCTAAAGACATTGAGAATCTGTGGCAAGACTTGAAATTGCTGTTCACAGTCACTCTCCATCCAACCTCATTGAGCGTCAGCTATTTTACAAAAAAGAATGGGCTGAAGGGGGCTAGAATACAAATGCATGCCACAATTTCCAGATTTTTTTCAACATTTTCATTATTATTAATTATTAAAAAGTTTTAAAACCATGTATCGTTTTATTTTCACTTCACACATATTTGCTACTTTGTGTTGGTCTAGCGTATAAAATCACAATAAAATACATTTAAGTTTGTGGGTGTAACGTGAAAAAATGTGGAAAAGTAGTGTTGAGTGCGAATATTCGAAAATCATTTTTTTATCTCAAATATCGCAACTTCGAGAATTCAAGGAATATTTCGAATATAGTGCTATATATTTGTTTTCGAATATTCGTCATTTTTTTTCCATCTGAAGTCATGATTCCTCCCTGCTTCTTGCTTGTGGGCCAATGAGTCATTGGCCCACTAGCAATTTAAGCAGGGAGGAATCATGACTTCAGATGGAAAATGCAACAGCGAACAGCAAACTAAGCTGCTGCCAAGGCCAATAAAAATAATGGGTTGCATTAAAAGGGGCATAGATGCTCGTGATGAGAACATAGTCCTACCACTTTACAAATCGCTAGTCAGACCACACATGGAGTACTGTGTACAGTTCTGGGTTCCTGTGAACAAGGCAGATATAGCAGAGCTGGAGAGGGTTCAGAGGAGGGCAACTAAAGTAATAACTGGAATGGGGCAACTACAGTACCCTGAAAAATTACCAACATTAGGGTTATTCACTTTAGAAAAAAGACGACTGAGGGGGGTTTAATCAGCTATTTATCCCCAGGACTGTGACTGTGACGAGGGGACATCCTCTGCGTCTGGAGGAAAGAAGGTTTGTACACAAACATAGAAGAGGATTCTTTACGGTAAGAGCAGTGAGACTATGGAACTCTCTGCCTGAGGAGGTAGTGATAGTGAGTACAATTAGGCTAGGTCTACACGACGACATTTGTCGCGCGACAAAAAGTCGCACGACAGATAGGGCGCTACAGTTGTCGCACAACATTTTGTTGCACCAATGTCGCGTGACAATTTTTATAATGGCAGTCTATGGTGTCGCACTGCAACATGCGACATGTTGCGACTGCGACGCGACAGTCGCAGAAAAATCCATCTTGAATGGATTTTCTGCGACTGTCGCGTCGCAGTCGCAGCATGTCGCATGTTGCAGTGCGACACCATAGACTGCCATTATAAAAATTGTCGCGCGACATTGGTGCAACAAAATGTCGCGCGACAAATGTCGTCGTGTAGACCCAGCCTAAAATAATTCAAGAGGGGCCTGGATGTATTTCTGGAGCGTAATAATATTACAGGCTATAGCTTCTAGAGAGGGGTCGTTGATCCAGGGAGTTATTCTTAAGTGGGGAAAATTGGCTTCTATCTCACAGTTTATTATTTTTTTGCCTTTCTCTGGATCAACTTGCAGGATGACAGGCCGAACTGGATGGACAAATGTCTTTTTTCGGCCTTATGTACTATGTTACTATGTAATATCGCGAATTCGAATATTGCCCCTGCCGCTCATCAAGGAGTATGAATACTTTTTTGAGGCACTGTACCTATGTGAATAAGGGAACTACTCTAAGCCCGACAGACACTGAGGAGAGGACAAGTTATAGCAAAAGTTAGAATTGCACCCCTTCTTGGTGCTGGTTCATGCCTTGTTACACCCTAGCTCAGGACTTAGGAGTACATTTATTAAGAACAATGTTTTAGACACTGGTCTTAATAAGCCCTAAAGCTGGCAGTGGATCGCAGAAGTTATGCGATCCACTGGGTATTCACCAACGATTCTAAATGTAAGACAGCTTCCTAGCTGTCATACATTTAGACAATTTTCTACGCCTAAACCAATGGTAAATGAGACGGGCCTGCAGACCCCCCCACCCCATAACAGTGCCATCCACAGACCCCCCCCCACCCCATAACAGTGCCATCCACAGACCCCCCCCCCCCCCACGCCATAACAGTGCCATCCACAAACCCCACCTGTAATGACCGGCAACACGCACAGGGAGGAAAACAGGGAAAGCCCTGCCCAAGGGAGAGGGAAAGGTGGTGACCCCTAACTCACCTTGCAGCTGGCACCTGCCTGCCCTGACGTCCCTAGACGGGTTCCTCACCCGTGCGGCGATCACGTGCCTAAACCCTGGCTTTCCCTGAAATGAGCCCTAGATAATGAACGGGCCGGTGGGATCGCTAGTCCTCACCACTGCACTAAGAGGGAAACACCAGGGAGAGGACAGACAAACACAAACACCCAGGTGGACGGCAACAATGTCCACAAAGGTCCAACAGGGATCCGGAGGGTAGCGTTCTAAGGCAACACTCAGAGAACGCAGCAACACAGCTCCAGTGGGTCAGAATAGATGTCCAGGCAGGAAGCTCTATATCTGGCAACCAGAGAAGTGTGAGAGGGGAATATAAGGAGGATTGGGAGTGCTGGACAAGGAACAGCTGAGAGAAGGAGCTACGGATCCCTGAGTGAGCCAAAAGGGTTTGTAAAGCAAACCCAGAAAGCTACAATAAGGAAACTTCCCTATCTGACATAGAGCGTGCAGCCAACCGCTGCGACCTCCTGACCCCGGGTACAACGGAGTCAGGCGTGGCTCTTGACACCCTCGTGACAGTACCCCCCTCTCTACGAGGGGCCTCCGGACACTCAGGACCAGGTCTCTCAGGATGAGAGGCATGAAAAATCCGGACTAGCCTGTCGGCGTTTACCTCAGACGCAGGAACCCACATTCTTTCCTCGGGGCCGTAACCTCTCCAGTGCACCAGATATTGGAGAGAGCGGCGGACCCGACGAGAATTAACAATTTTGGATATCTGAAATTCCAAACTACCATCCACGACAACAGGAGGGGGTGGCAGCGGTGACGGTTCTAGAGGTGGAACATATTTTTTGAGTAACGACTTATGAAAGACATTATGGATTTTAAAAGTCTGAGGTAACTCCAGGCGAAAAGCCACGGGGTTGATGATGGCTACAATCTTGTAAGGACCAATAAACCTAGGACCCAGTTTCCAAGAGGGAACCTTCAACTTGATATTCCTAGTAGACAACCACACATAGTCATTCACTCCTAGGTCCGGACCTGGCGACCGTCTCTTATCAGCCATGCATTTGTATTTACCTCCCATATTTTTCAAGTTAGCTTGCACCTTCTGCCATACTGATGAAAGAGATGACGAAAACCGTTCCTCTTCGGGAACCCCAGAAGACCCACCCTCTTTGAAAGTACAGAATTGGGGATGAAAACCATATGCACCAAGAAAAGGTGACTTGCCAGTGGATTCCTGACGGCGATTATTTATGGCAAACTCAGCTAACGGTAAATATGATGACCACAACTCTTGGTTTTCAGACACAAAACATCTTAGATATGTCTCCAGGTTTTGGTTGGTACGCTCAGTCTGTCCATTCGACTGAGGATGGAAAGCTGAGGAAAAGGACAAGTGAACCCCCAAACGGGAACAAAAAGCTTTCCAAAATTTAGAAATAAACTGGGTTCCCCGATCCGAAACAACATCGGAGGGGACCCCGTGAAGCTTCACGATCTCACTGACGAATACCTGAGCAAGAGTTTTAGCATTAGGTAGTGCGGGTAACGCAATAAAGTGTGCCATTTTGCTAAACCTGTCCACTACTACCAAAATCACTGTTTTACCCGCCGACAGTGGCGTACCGCCCATAGAGGCAGACCACGCCGCTGCTATGGGGCCCGCGGCACTGGGGGGCCCGTAGCGCAGATAAGGCCCCGCCCACTGATGACCAGCAGCCGGCTATGCGGCTGCTTTTCTCCCCAGGGCCCCCCCCCCCCCATGTTTAGCTGAATCGCCTCCCAGAGGCGCGGCTAAGTCCTAGACACCCGCCCCCCTCCTCAGCGCTGCGCTCTGAAACACCCGATCCTCCTCTCGTCGGCGTCCCAAATCCCGCGCAGGCGCAGTGCCGGCGATTGCCTGCGCCTGCGCTCTGATAATACGGCTGAGGGCAACAGCTTCAACATCGTCACTGGGCATGCGCCGAGCCCAGTGACGATGTTGAAGCTGTTGCCCTCAGCCGTATTATCAGAGCGCAGGCGCAGGCAATCGCCGGCACTGCGCCTGCGCGGGATTTGGGACGCCGACGAGAGGAGGATCGGGTGTTTCAGAGCGCAGCGCTGAGGAGGGGGGCGGGTGTCTAGGACTTAGCCGCGCCTCTGGGAGGCGATTCAGCTAAATGATGGAGGCGTTAGAGTTTTCATATTTAGGCGGGCACGGCACTAATCAGAGGGGCACCGTGGAGAAAGAAAAACGCCCCTCTGGGCTCCAGTCCGGCTTACAGCAAGAATCGATTTTTAGAAGAAAGGACAAGACTGACATGGAAAAGAAGAACACAGATGGAAAAAAGGTACTTTATTAAACATGGATCCATGAGTACCTTTTTTCCATCTGTCTTGTTCTTTGGATTGTGAGTCTTGTCATTTCTTCAAAAAATCGATTCTTATGATATGTAAATGACGCTGTAAGGAGCCCAGAGGGGCGTTATTCTTTCTCCACTGTGCCCAGGAACGCCCCTCTGAAGTGCCGTGCCCGGCTAAATTTGAAAACTAATAACGCCTCCAAGTTCATCTAAATCGCCTCCCAAATCCGATCCTCCTCTCGCTGGCATCCCAAATCCCGCGCAGGCGCAGTGCCGGCGATTGCCTGCGCTATGATAAGATGACTGACGGCACTGCGCCTGCGCGGGATTTGGGATGCCGGCGAGAGGAGGATCGGGGTGTTTGCCGCAGAGCGCGGCACTGAGGAGGGGGGTGTTGAGCACTTAGCCGTGCCTCTGGGAGGCGATTTAGATGAACTTGGAGGCGTTATTAGTTTTCAAACTTAGCCGGGCACGGCACTTCAGAGGGGCGTTCCTGGGCACCGTGGAGAAAGAATAACGCCCCTCTGGGCTCCTTACAGCTTCATTTACATATCATAAGAATCGATTTTTTGAAGACATGACAAGACTCACAATCAAAAGAACAAGACAGATGGAAAACAGGTACTCTGTTAAACATGGATTCATGAAAAAAAAATTGGGGGTAAATTGCTAGTGACAGATTCCCTTTAAGGCTACTTTCACACTTGCGTTCAGAGCGGATCCGTCTGGTGTCTGCACAGACGGATCCGCACCTATAATGCAAACGCTTAGATCCGTTCAGAACGGATCCGTTTGCATTAACATGAACAAAAAAAAAAACATTTTTTTTTTTGTTCATGATAGTGCAAACGGATCCGTTTTGACTTTACATTGAAAGTCAATGGGGGACGGATCCGTTTGAAAATTGAGCCACACTGTGTCAACTTCAAACGGATCCGTCCCCATTGACTTACATTGTAAGTCTGGACGGATCCGTTTGCCTCCGCACGGCCAGGCTGCAAGCAGCGTTCAAGTGTCCGCCTGCTGAGCGGAGGACAGACGGAGCCATACTGATGCATTCTGAGCGGATCCGCATCCACTCAGAATGCATTAGGGCTGGACGGATCCGTTCGGTGCCGCTTGTGAGAGCCTTCAAACAGAACTCACAAGCGGAGACCCGAACGCAAGTGTGAAAGTAGCCTAACATGGCACCCCAAATAAGGAGACCTGCAGGCTGCAGCAGATATCCCATGTGACAGGTCACCCCCAGGAAACCCCTAACAGTTTCTGTAGGTCATGTATAAATTTATTTAATGGGGGTGTGGCATGGGAGGAGCAAAGTCAGGAAGTGGGAGGGGCCATGGTGGGTAGTGGGTGGGGTTAAGGGGCCCAATTCAGATTTTTGCTATGGGGCCCAGTGATTCCTATGTACGCCTCTGCCCGCCGACAAAGGTAAGTCAGTGATAAAATCCATAGACAGATGTGTCCATGGTCTATTGGGAATGACGAGTGGTAATAGAGACCCTGCAGGACGTGTATGTGAAACTTTTGCGCGTGCACAGGTAGAACAAGAAGACACAAAATCCAATACATCCTGACGCAACCTTGGCCACCAAAAACGACGAGACAATAGCTCTAAGGTTGCTTTACTACCCGGGTGCCCAGCAAGTGCCGAATTATGATGTTCCTTTAATAATTCGAGACGTAGGTTCAACGGTACAAACAATTTCTCTGAGGGGCAAGAGACCGGGGCGTCCCCCTGGGCCTCTAACACCTTCCCCTCCAAAGCAGAGTGTACCGCAGAGACAACCACTCCTCTTTGAAGAATGGGCACCGGATCACTCACCTTACCCCCTCCAGGGAAACAACGAGATAGTGCATCAGCCTTGGTATTCTTTACCCCAGGACGATAGGTAATCACAAAGTTAAACCTGGTAAAAAATAGCGACCACCTAGCCTGTCTAGGGGTGAGACGCTTAGCTGATTCGAGGTACAGCAGATTTTTGTGGTCCGTAAACACAGTGACGGGGTGGACTGCCCCCTCTAAAAAGTGACGCCACTCCTCAAACGCAAGTTTAATAGCTAACAGTTCCCTATTGCCAATATCGTAGTTCTGTTCTGCTGCAGATAGTTTTTTAGAAAAGAAAGCACAAGGACGCCATTTGCCAGGAGACGGACCCTGAGACAGCACAGCCCCCACTCCCACCTCTGATGCATCGACTTCAACAATAAAAGGCTGAGAGACATCAGGTTGGACTAGTACAGGTGCTGAGGTAAACCTCTCTTTTAGAGAGGAAAAAGCAACTTTAGCGGCGTCAGACCATTTAGAAAAATCAGTCCCCTTCCTAGTCATGTCAGTAAGGGGTTTTACGATCACCGAATAATTTTTAATGAATTTCCTATAGAAATTCGCGAAGCCCAAGAACCGTTGTAGTGCTTTGAGGTTCTCAGGAAGATCCCAATCCAAAATTGCCTGGACCTTCCTAGGATCCATACGGAAACCTGACGCAGATAAAAAATAACCCAGGAATTGTATCTCCTGAACGGCAAAAACACATTTTTCAATTTTAGCATATAATTCATTCGTCCGTAGGACCTGTAGTACTTGTCTGACATGCTCCTCATGTGTTCTCAGATCAGACGAATAAATTAAGATATCATCTAGGTATATTACCACAAACCACAAACCTGCCGATTAGATGACTAAAAATGTCATTAACGAAATGTTGAAAGACGGCAGGAGCATTGGTCAGGCCGAAAGGCATAACTAGATTTTCATAATGCCCCTCAGGGGTGTTAAAATCTGTTTTCCACTCATCCCCCTCTTTAATACGAATCAGATTGTAGGCCCCCCTAAGATCGAGTTTGGAGAACCACCTAGCACCCGCAATCTGATTAAACAGGTCAGGAATGAGAGGAAGAGGGTATGGGTCTCGGATGGTTATCCGGTTTAGCTCACGGAAATAGGCAAGGACGCAGGCCCCCCATCTTTCTTTTTAACAAAGAAAAACCCTGCAGCCACGGGTGAAGAAGAGGGTCTGATGTGTCCCTTAGCCAAACTCTCGGAGATATAATCCTTCATGGCTTGTCTCTCTGGACCTGAAAGATTATATAACCTGGTCTTGGGTAATTTTGCCCCGGGAATAAGGTTAACCGGGCAATCATAAGGACGATGAGGTGGTAACTTCTGACAACCCTTTTCAGAAAAAACGTCCTCAAAGTCCGAAACAAATGTAGGTAGGGTAGTTATGGAGGCGACTAAGCAATTGCTATTTAAGCAATTTTCTCTGCACGGCTCACTCCACTCCAATATCTCCCTGGCCTGCCAATCCACCACTGGATTGTGCGCTACCAACCAGGGAAGGCCCAGCACCACCGGAGTGGGAAGCCCCTCCAGAACATAACATGAGAGCATCTCGTTATGGTGGTCCCCTACCCGAAGGTGTAAATTATGAACGATGTGGGTGAGGTTTCTCTGAGACAGAGGAGCAGAATCTATAGCAAATATGGGAATAGGTCTCTGTAACATACAGAGAGACAAACCCATAGTGCGGGCAAAATGGGCATCTATCAAATTTACCCCTGCTCCACTGTCTAGAAAGAAAGAAACAGTCTCTGTCTTCTCACCAAAAACAATAACCGCTGGCAACACAAATTGTGATGTACGTATGGAGGAAACGTATACCCCCCGGCTGACATCCTCCACACAGCCTGGGGTTAGTAGTTTTCCGACGTTTTTTTTGTTTCTGAGGAAAGAAGGACAGACGTTAATGAAATGACCCCTCTCCCCACAAAAAAAACAACCCCCACGCCTACGGCGAACCTCAGGAGGACGGACCTGACGAGTAGTTCCTCCTAGCTGCATAGGCTCGTCTAAGTCCGTACAGACTAACTGCTGCTTGGGAGGGGTTACCAATGGCTCCGGTTTTTTCAACCTGTCCCTAAGGCGTCTATCTATACGGATAGAAAGGGACATAACTGCATCAAGGGAAAAGGGGGTCTCATACAATGCAAGCGCATCCTTAACCCTTTCGGATAACCCAGAGCAGAACTGACTCCTGAGAGCCGGGTCGTTCCATTGGGTATCCGTAGCCCACCTGCGGAAGTCAGAGCAATACTCCTCTACCGGCCGCTCTCCTTGTAGGAGTCTCCGTAATTTTGATTCAGCCAGTGCGACTCGGTCAGGGTCGTCATATATGAGACCCAAGGCCCCGAAAAACTCATCCACTGACCGAAGAGCCTGGGAATCAGTAGGTAAAGAGAACGCCCAGGACTGCGGGTCCCCCTGCAGCAGGGAAATAACAACACCCACCCGCTGTTCTTCATTACCAGAGGAGTAAGGACGCAGTTTAAAGTATAGTTTACAGGCCTCACGGAACGTCAAAAACTTGTCCCTTCCCCCAGAAAATCTGTCAGGGAGAGGGACCTTGGGTTCCGCAACAACCTGGTTACCAGTAGCAACCGCTGGGCTTGCGGTCTGTTGTAATTGCTGCTGTTGCTGGAGGACCGACGCCTTCAATTCTGCCACCTCCAAAGACAGGCCATGAAATTGTTCGGACAGAGCAGCAATTGGATCCATACTGGATTCTAAGTAGGTAAAAATTTTTTTTTTTTTTACCTACACAAAAATAAGGGCCAGATATAATGTAATGACCGGCAACACGCACAGGGAGGAAAACAGGGAAAGCCCTGCCCAAGGGAGAGGGAAAGGTGGTGACCCCTAACTCACCTTGCAGCTGGCACCTGCCTGCCCTGACGTCCCTAGACGGGTTCCTCACCCGTGCGGCGATCACGTGCCTAAACCCTGGCTTTCCCTGAAATGAGCCCTAGATAATGAACGGGCCGGTGGGATCGCTAGTCCTCACCACTGCACTAAGAGGGAAACACAAGGGAGAGGACAGACAAACACAAACACCCAGGTGGACGGCAACAATGTCCACAAAGGTCCAACAGGGATCCGGAGGGTAGCGTTCTAAGGCAACACTCAGAGAACGCAGCAACACAGCTCCAGTGGGTCAGAATAGATGTCCAGGCAGGAAGCTCTATATCTGGCAACCAGAGAAGTGTGAGAGGGGAATATAAGGAGGATTGGGAGTGCTGGACAAGGAACAGCTGAGAGAAGGAGCTACGGATCCCTGAGTGAGCCAAAAGGGTTTGTAAAGCAAACCCAGAAAGCTACAATAAGGAAACTTCCCTATCTGACATAGAGCGTGCAGCCAACCGCTGCGACCTCCTGACCCCGGGTACAACGGAGTCAGGCGTGGCTCTTGACACCCTCGTGACACCACCCCACCCCATAACAGTGCCATCCACAGACCCCCCCATAACAGTGCCATCCACAGACCCCCCCCCATAACAGTGCCATCCACAGACCCCCCCCCACCCCATAACAGTGCCATCCACAGACCCCCCCCATAACAGTGCCATCCACAGACCCCCCCCCCCCCCCATTGCAGCTCCAGTACAGACTAGTTATAAAATGTGTACAATTAATAAGGATGTATGGATTTATGAATGAAGTAGGCGGCGCAGGCACGTGACGTCAGTCAGTGACGCTGCCGCTCGTCTGCCCGGCCGGCCAGCATTAAGATAACAGCCCTGTGAGTAGGATGCCTATATTGAATGTTCTACTACAGAGGGGGCCTCATGAATAGAATCTTTATTAATTGTACACATTTTATAACTAGTCTGGAGCTGGGGGCCGGAGCACAGTGAACGCACCGTCCCCCAGCTCCTCCTCCCAGTCCCTCCCCGCTGATACATCGCAGCCTGCGATGCTGGAGCATGGCAGGCTGCGATGTCAAAAGGTGGCGGAATGCCATTTACAGATAACGAGCTGTGTTTAGGTCAGGCCAAACTGAACTGAGCCCCATACCACAGGGACTGCAAGGGTTGCTTCTATGGCATACACTGCTCAGCTTCTGCTTACACATAACCAGTGTTTACTGCTCCAATCCCCAAGTTCCCATGATTTCAGGGTTTTCTTAGTATCTCAAAGTGAATAAAATTGTTTTCTGCACATCAAGAATTGCCACATGTGTTTTCCCTATAGGATATCCTCCAAACATGATCTATTGGGGGTACTTGATAATTAGAATTGAAAAAGAACTAACTTAAACAGCAGAGTTCCAGGATTAGAAGATAGGTTTTTATAAAAGTGAAACTCATGTCTATAAGATATGTCATGTATGGTAGTTCAGCTTCATTTAACCACCTCCCGTCACACTAACGCCGATAGGCGTCATCTCGTGAGACCTGAGATTTCCTGTGAACGTGCGCACAAAACGCGTGCGCGTTCACATCAGAGCCATGGGAACAAGTTTAACTACAGCCTGCCGGCAGCGATTATTGGCTGGCAGGCTGTAGATTTTTAAAAGATCCAATGAAATTAGTATATCAGATATTTTGTAAATAGCGTCTGATATACCTGCTACCTGGTCCTCTTTTGCTTGGATCAACCACCAGAGGACACAGGTAGCTCAGTAAGTAGCACCAATCACCACACATACACTACACACACACACACCCCCGTCACTTATTAACCCCTTATTAACACCTGATCACCCCATAACATCACCCCCTGATCACCCCTGTGCCATCCACAGACCCCCCACCCCATAACAGTGCCATCCACAGACCCCCCCACCCCATAACAGTGCCATCCGCAGACCCCCCCTTAACAGTGCCATCCACAGATCCCCCCACCCCATAACTGTGCCATCCACAGACCCCCCACCCCATAACAGTGCCATCCACAGACCCCCCCACCCCATAACAGTGCCATCCACAGACCCCCCCTTAACAGTGCCATCCACAGACCCCCCCACCCCATAACAGTGCCATCCACAGACCCCCCCCCCCACCCCATAACAGTCCCATCCACAGACCCCCCACCCCATAACAGTGCCATCCACAGACCCCCCCACCCCATAACAGTGCCATCCACAGACCCCCCCCCCCACCCCATAACAGTTCCATCCACAGACCCCACCCCACCCCATAACAGTGCCATCCACAGACCCCCCCCCCCCCCATAACATTTATGAATGAAGTAGGCGGCGCAGGCACGTGACGTCAGTCAGTGCCGCTGCCGCTCATCTGCCCGGCCGCCCTGCATTAAGATAACAGCCCTGTGAGTAGGATGGCTATATTGAATGTTCTACTACAGAGGGGGCCTCATGAATAGAATCCTTATTAATTGTACACATTTTATAACTAGTCTGGAACTGGGGGCCGGAGCACAGTGAACGCACCGTCCCCCAGCTCCTCCTCCCAGTCCCTCCCCGCTGATACATCGCAGCCTGCGATGCTGGAGCATAGCAGGCTGCGATGTCAAAAGGTGGCGGAATGCCGTTCCGGTGCGTTCCGCCAGAAAAAAAGCCCTGCTAGGCAGGTTTGCTCTTTTTCCTGGGTAGTCTCAGAGGAATACCCCCTAAATTTTGTAGGGGTATTCCACTGAAGAGGCCTACAGGATTCTGGCCCTAAAGGATGAAAGCGATGGGGACGCCTCACCCGCTGAATCCAGTGGTTCAGAATATGAACCTGTAGACAGCAGTGGCACTCTAACCGCTAGTGAAGATGACGAGGTTGAGGTCCCTGCTATGGTCAGGCGTACCCAACCCCATGTCAGTGTTCTGCCTACCTCGCATGATGAGCCTCATTTGCAGCAGAGTGGTGCTAGTGCTGATCTTTTTTATGGTGCGGCATACACCAGCAGTGCAGCACATCCTGGACCTTCTACCAGCACTGCCGTATTCCCTGGTGAAGTGGCGAGCACCAGAAGGGCAGTTCAAGCTGGGACGGTGGCACGTGCATTAACTCCCCCGTCGCAGCCACCACGTTCACAGGCCAGTAGAGCCCTTAGTATCCCAGAGGTGCTGGCAAACCCTAATTGGCAATCCCCTGCTTCCGCCGCACCCGTATTGCCCCCTTTCACCGCCCAGTCTGGAGTTCGCATGGAGACAGCTCATTTAGGATCGGCTCTTGAGTTTTTTGAGCTGTTCTTCACCGCGGATCTCTATGACTTAGTTGTGGCAGAAACCAACCGCTAAGCCACAGAATATATAACCGCCAATCCTGAAAGCTTCTATGCCCAGCCTTTCCAGTGGAAACCAGTCACAGTTTCCAAATTTTAAATATTTTTGGGCCTTATCCTCAGCATGGGTCTAACAATTTTTTTTTTATTGCGGTGCTATTGATCTAAAGACCCAATACATTACATGCCAATATTCCCTGCTGCAATGTCCAGGACACGTTTTGAGGTCATCATGCGCTTTATGCATTTCGCTGACAATAAAACCTGTCATCCAAGAGGCCACCCTGCTTATGACCGGCTCCACAAAATTCGGCCCCTCATAGACCATTTGTCATCCAGATTTGCAGATGCGTATACCCCCAATCAGAACATCTGCATAGACGAGTCCCTTATACATTTTACCGGGCGCCTTGGCATCAAACAGTATCCCCAGCAAGCGCGCCCGGTATGGGGTCAAACTGTATAAGCTCTGTGAAAGGGCCACAGGCTATACATATCGTTTTAGGGTCTATGAGGGAAAAGACTCAAAACTGGAGCCGGTCGGATGCCCTGACTACCTGGGGAGCAGTGGCAAGATTGTCTGGGACTTGGTGTCACCCTTACTCCACAAGGGGTGCCACTTATACGTGGACAATTTTTACACAAGTGTGGCCCTCTTTCGGCACTTACATCTAGTCGGAATTCAATGCTGTGGAACTGCGCGACCTAGTCGCCGGGGCTTCCCCCAACGGCTCATTAATACCCGACTTGCACGGGGGGAGAGGGCTGCCTTGTGTGACCAAGAACTGCTCGCGGTGAAGTGGAGGGACAAGAGGGACGTTTACCTGCTTCTCAGGGTCAAAATCTAGGGGAGTGAGCATACTCATTGCCAGATCTGTTCCTTGGGAATTTTTAGATGCTCGTACTGATGATAACGGGCGTTTTCTTTTCCTCAAGGGACGTTTGGCGGGGCAGCTCTTTACTCTGGCTAACGTGTACCTACCTAACACTAAACAACTTAAGGCCCTAGCTGGGATACTGACTCGCCTGGAGGATTTTGCAGAGGGTACCCTGTTGGTCGGGGGGGATCTAAATGTGGCACTAGATCCAGTTATGGATGTCTCTAGGGGATCTTCCCACCTTTCGCATTCATACCTCCGGGATTTTAAAAAGCTACTACATTCGCATCAACTAGTAAGATGCATGGCGGGTCCTTAACCCTGAGGTCAAGGACTTCACGTTCTACTCTGCAGTGAGAGACACTTACTCCAGATTAGACTACTTCTTGTTGAGACACTCGGCGGTTTCCCTCCTGGCCTCATCGGCCATAGATCCGCTGACCTTCTCAGACCACGCGATGCTCCATGTTTCATTGAATTCCCCCCTACCTGCTCCGAAATCTTGGCAGTGGAGATTGAATGAATCCCTATTGCAGGATGTGGTGGTAGCTCAAGAGGTGCATACGGAGATCTCCCATTATTTTGAAACTAACCAAACAGATGACGTGTCACCCATCTCTATTTGGGCGGCTCACAAATGTGTAATCCGAGGTGAATTCATCAAGCATGGAGCTAGACGTAAGAAAGAGAGGGCGGCAGAAATCTCACAAATTTTGGCGGAAATAGTTACCCTGGAACAGGCCCATAAAAAGTCTCACGCGATAGCTGCACACACTTCCCTTCTATTGGCTAGAAGTAAGCTCAAGGAAAAGTTAGATGTTCGTACAAAAACCATTCTAGCTAAAGGTCGCCGTTATTTCTTTGAGTTTGGGAATAAAAGTGGTAAACTCCTAGCCAGATTACTTAGGGAGCATAGAGCCAGGAATTATGTTCCCCGTATTGCCGCTCCCAGAGGGCCCCCGCTTAATGACCCCGTCGCGATTGCAGAAACTTTTGCTCAGTATTATCAATCCTTATACAATCTCCCTCAACCTAATAACTCGAGTGAGACTTTACATTCGAAGATGAACCTGTACTTGATAGATTCGGGCATGCTGAGACTACCTGCAAACTCCCTTCGGGACTTAGATAGACCGATCTCAGCAGATGAAATAGCAGAGGCTTTGAAAAATATGCAACCCAATAAGGCCCCGGGTCCGGATGGTCTCCCGGCATCCTATTATAAGAGATTCTTACCACTACCCCAGACCCCACTAGCTAAGGCTCTCAACTCTCTTAGCACAGGATGTTCTCTCCCTGCTGACATGACACACGCTCATATCACAGTGATACATAAGGAAGGGAAGGATCCCACACTTTGTGGCAACTATCGTCCCATTTCATTATTGAATGTGGACCTTAAGTTGTTCGCAAAAATTTTGGCCACACGGATGGTTCCTCTGCTTTCGGATCTTATACACAATGATCAGGTGGGTTTCATTCCGTCTCGTGAGGCGAGAGATAATACCACTAAGGTTCTTAACCTGATTCATCTTGCCGGGATCCGTGATACCCCACTCTGTCTCCTATCCACAGATGCGGAAAAGGCTTTTGACAGAGTGGGCTGGCCTTGGTTGTTCACAGTGCTGCGATATCTTGGTATCACCGGTCCTCTGGCATCATGGATAAGAGCTTTATATGAGTCTCCCTCGGCGTCCGCAAAGGTGAATGGTGTTTTTTCCCCGTCCTTTGCGATACGGAATGGGACCCGCCAGGGGTGTCCTCTTTCCCCGCTGATCTTTGTTCTTACCCTTGAGCCGCTCCTAAGGACAATCCGACAGAACCCGAATATATCGGGACTCTCGGTGGAGGGTAAAGAATTTAAGATAGCGGCATATGCGGACGACCTGTTGTTTACTTTAACTAATCCCAAGACTTCCTTCCCGAATTTGATGGCGGAATTCCATATGTTTCATGGTCTCTCGAATCTGAAGATTAACTTTCAGAAATCGGAGGCCTTGAATGTCTCCCTTCCTGCTACGCTCGTGGCCGACCTAGTGGCCTCATTCCCTTTCAAGTGGGCTTCTGGGGCAGTGAAATACTTAGGTACATATATCCCCACAGATCTGAAAGAGGTATATCACAGAAACTTTATCCCTCTCCGGGAACGGATTAGGGAAGATCTTAAGAAGTGGTCGAAAGGGCTGCACACATGGTTTGGACGATGCGCCATTTTCAAAATGAATATTCTTCCACGAGTGTTGTACCTCTTTCAGACCCTTCCTATCAAACTACCCGCTAGCTTTTTTAACAAGATGCATGGAGACATATTTAGGTTCATTTGGGCAAAGGGTAGCCCGAGACTTGCCAGATCTCTCTTACACATACCGAGGGACAAAGGAGGACTAGGAGTACCTGACTTACGTAAATACCACTCAGCTTCCCTGCTCCAGAGGATAGTGGATTGGTGTAGGCATTCACAGCTCAAGCAGTGGGTATCAATTGAACAACTATGCTTGAACTACCCATTAGGGTCCCTACCTTGGGTGACTTTTAAACTACCTTCAGCCCTAGCTAACCATCTCACAATTGGACCCACTATCTCACAGTTCCATAGAATTAGAGATAATCATCTGATCTCCCCCTCCCCCTCACCTTTATTTCCCATCTTGGGGAATCCCACTTTCCCAGCGGGATGTAAGGGCGGTCCGTTCTTGCAGTGGAGAACTAATGGTAGGTCCCGAGCTCCCTTCTTCAGAACCTCAGGCAGATGGCGCTCTTATGACGAGATCCTAAGTATAACAGATCCCTGCTCTTTGGGCTTCTGGAGAGCTAGGCAGTTGACGCACTTTCTCTCTTCTATTCCGAACTCTACGGGATATGACAGGGCTCTCACATCGTTTGAAAAAATTTGTGTTGGGGTAGGCGCCTATAGACATTCCCTTTCTGAATGTTATCAGTCTTTGATAGCCCCTCGTCAGGACTACCTTCCACCGTTTGTGGCTAAATGGTCACAAGACCTAGGAGTTAACATCCCCCTGACCACTGGTTAAAACTCTTCGCTCTACTGTACAGGGCATCCATAGCGAGTAGGTTCCAAGAGGCGGGATACAAGATAATGTCCAGGTGGTACTACGTTCCAACCAGATTGCAGAAAATGTTCCCATCTGCGTCTCCTAATTGTTGGCGCTGTGACTCCGGTATGGGCTCCATGTTACACATTTTCTGGGAGTGCCCAAAAATTAGTCCTTTTTGGCAGCTGGTCCATAAGACCCTGTCTTCAATTTTCCGACTTACGATTCCATTCACCCCTGGTTTCTTTTTATTATTTTTCTCGGATCTGCCAATGAGTGTGCTCCGGAAGTCCTGTCTGTGCTCCCTGGTGATAGCGGCTAGGTCTTGTATCCCCGCGAGGTGGAAACTCTCGGTGCCTCCGACTATCGGTTTTTGGATCCAAAAGGTAGAGGAGATCCGGAGAATGGAGGAACTTACCTCTCAGCTGAGAGCCAAACATAAAGCCTTTCTTGATTCATGGGCTCCCTGGTTTTCTTTTCAGGAGTCTCAGGAGTTCCAGGACCTTCTGGCCTAAGCGGTGGATTCCATTTGATACTTTTTATTTACTCCATATGTGGTACCCATCCCCTCCCCCTTTAATGTCTACTGTTTGTGTGTATTGTCATCCTTCTCCTGTTGTTATTGTTTAAGGTCGCTCTTCCTAGTCTGTGTCCATTTAGGCATTTTACTCATTCTGGTAATTTTGGTTTAAGGCTAGGATAATGTCCTTATCTGGTTTTTCTTTTTTTTTCCTTTTTTTTTTCTTTTTAGTCTGAGTTGGTTATGGGCCAGTTAAAAAGGGTCCTTGCTTGGGCGAGGTGCCTTCCATTATACCACAAGTGCCATAAGATATTATTATGGGAATTGATGTATGCTGTAATTTTATTGTTGTGCTATATTTCTGTTACGAGGATTGTATGTCCTTACGAATGCATATTTGGACTTTGATATTTGCTTAAATAAAGAATAAAAAAAATAAAAAAAAGAGGGACGTTTACCTTCTGTCCACCATTCACGCAGACACAACAGTACAAATTGAAAGGGCAACTGGAGTCATTGAGAAACCCCTCTCTGTCCACGACTATAACGTTCACATGGGAGGGGTGGACTTCAATGACCAGATGTTGGCTCCCTATTTAGTGTCCCGCCGCACCAGAAGCTGGTATAAGAAGGTGTCTGTTTATTTAATTCAATTGGCTGTCTATAATAGTTTTGTTCTCTACAGCATGGATGTCAAACTCATGGCCCTCCAGATGTTGCAAAACTACAACTCCCATCATTCCCTGATAGCTGTAGTATGCCCAGGCATGATGGGAGTTGTAGTTTTGCAATAGCTGGAGGACCACGAGTTTGACATCCCTGCTCTACAGTAAGGCCTCATGCACACGACCGTTGTGTGCATCCGTGGCCGTTGTGCCGTTTTCCGTTTTCTTTCGCGGACCCATTGACTTTCAATGGGTCCGTGGAAAAATCGGAAAATGCACCGTTTTGCAGCCGAGGCCGTGATCCGTGTATCCTGTCCGTCAAAAAAATATGACCTGTCCTATTTTTTTGACGGACAACGGTTCACGGACCCATTCAAGTCAATGGGCCCGTGAAAGAACACGGATGCACACAAGATTGGCATCCGTGTCCGTGATCCGTGGCCGTAGGTTGCTTTCATACAGACGGATCCGAAGATCCGTCTGCATAAAAGCTTTTTCTGATCTAAGTTTTCACTTCGTGAAAACTCATTTCCGACAGTATATTCTAACACAGAAGCTTTCCCATGGTGATGGGGACGCTTCTAGTTAGAATACACTGCAAACTTTGTACAAGACTGCCCCCTGCTGCCTGGCAGCACCCGATCTCTTACAGGGGGATATGATAGCACAATTAACCCCTTCAGGTGCGGCACCTAAAGGGGTTAATTGTACTATCATATTCCCCTGTAAGAGATCAGGGCTGCCCGGCAGCAGGGGGCAGACCCCCCCCCCTCCCCAGTTTGAATATCGTTGGTGGCACAGTGTGCGCCCACCATCGCCCCCCCCTTCCTCCCTCTATAGTTAAAAATCGTTGGTGGCACAGTGTGCGCCCACCATCGCCCCCCCCCCCTTCCTCCCTCTATAGTTAAAAATCGTTGGTGGCACAGTGTGCGCCCACCATCGGCCCCCCCTCTCTCTATAGTAGTAACAACCATTGGTGGCAGTGTGCAGCCTCCCATTCCCCCCCCCCACCACAGTAGAAGATTCATACTTACCTGCTTGCTGCTGCGATGTCTGTGACCGGCCGGGAGCTCCTCCTACTGGTAAGTGACAGTTCTTTAGCAATGCGCCGCACAGACCTTTCACTTACCAGTTGGTGGAGCTCCCGGCCGGTCACAGACATCGCAGCAGCAAGCAGGTAAGTATGAATCTTCTACAATTGTACTATTGCTAAGTAACCATGGCAACCAGGGATGCAGTAGCTTCCTGGTTGCCATGGTTACCGATCGGAGCCCCAGCGATTAAACTGGGACTCCGATCGGAACTCCGCTGCCACCAATGATGGGGGGGGGGAATGGGAGGCCGCACACTGCCACCAATGGTTGTTACTACTATAGGGAGAGGGGGGCTGATGGTGGGCGCACACTGTGCCACCAACGATTTTTAACTATACAGGGAGGAAGGGGGGGCGATGGTGGGCGCACACTGTGCCACCAATGATTTTTAACTATAGAGGGAGGAAGGGGGGGGCGATGGTGGGCGCACACTGTGCCACCAACGATATTCAAACTGGGGAGGGGGGGGGCTGCCCCCTGCTGCCTGGCAGCCCTGATCTCTTACAGGGGGATATGATAGTACAATTAACCCCTTCAGGTGCGGCACCTGAGGAGTTAATTGTGCTGATCACGGCCCCCTGTAAGAGATCGGGTGCTGCCAGGCAGCAGGGGGCAGTCATGTGCACAGTTTTTCAGTGTATTCTAACCTGAAGCGTCCCCATCACCATGGGAACGCCTCTGTGTTAGAATATACTGTCGGAATTGAGTTTCACGATGTAGCTCATATCCGACAGTATATTCTAACATAGAGGAGTTCCCATGGTGATGGGGACGCTTCAAGTTATGTTCGGGTGTCCGCCTGGCCGTGCGGAGGCAAGCGGATCCGTCCAGACTTATAATGTAAGTCAATGGGGACGGATCCGTTTGAAGATGACACAATATGGCGCTATTTTCAAACGGATCCGTCCCCCATTGACTTTCAATGTAAAGTCTGGACGGATCCGTCTGAGGCTATTTTCACACTTTAGAAATGTTTTAACCATATAATGCAGACGGATCCGCTCTGAACGGAGCCACCGTCTGCATTATGAACACAAGTGTGAAAGTAAAGGGACTCCTGACTTTACATTGAAAGTCAATGAGGACGGATCCGTTTGCAATTGCACCATATTGTGTCAACGTCAAACGGATCCGTCCCCATTGACTTGCATTGTAATTCAGGACGGATCCATTTGGCTCCGCACGGCCAGGCGGACGCCAAAACGACTTTTTTTTCATGTCCGTGGATCCTCCAAAAATCAAGGAAGACCCACGGACGAAAAAACGGTCACGGATCACGGACCCCGTTTTTGCGGACCGTGAGCATGAGGCCAAAGTCAATGGGTCCGCAAAAAAAACGGAACACATACGGAAATGCATCCGTATGTCTTCCGTTTCCGTTCCGTTTTTTCTGAACCATCTATTGAAAATGTTATGCCCAGCCCAATATTTTCAATGTAATTACTGTATACTGTATATGCCATACGGAAAAACGGAACGGAAAAACGGAACAGAAACGGAATTACAACGGAACTCAAAAACGGAACAACGGATCCGTGAAAAACGGACCGCAAAAAACTATAAAAGCCATACGTTCGTGTGAACTAGGCCTTACAGGGGGGTGATCACCCCATATACACTCCCTGATCACCCCCTGTCATTGATCACCCCCTGTCATTGATCACCCCCCTGTCATTGATCAACCCCCTGTAAGGCTCCATCCAGACGCCCGTATGTGTTTTACGGATCCACGCATCCATGGATCGGATCCGCAAAACGCATACGGACATCTGAATGGAGCCTTACAGGGGGGTGATCAGGGAGTCTATATGGGATGATCACCCCCCTGTAAGGCTCCATTCAGATGTCCGTATATTTTTTTTACAGATCCACGCATCCATGGATCGGATCCGCAAAACACATACGGACGTCTGAATGGAGCCTTACAGGGGGGTGATCAATGACAGGGTGGTGATCACCCCATATAAACTTCCTGATCACCCCCCTGTAAGGCTCAATTCAGACGTCCATATGTGTTTTGCGGATCCGATCCATGGATCCATGGATCCGCAAAACACATACGGACGTCTAAATGATCACCCCCCTGTCATTGATCACCCCCCTGTAAGGCTCCGTTCAGACGTCCGTATGTGTTTTACGGATCCACGCATCCATGGATCGGATCCGTAAAACACATACGGACGTCTGAATAGAGCCTTACAGGGGGGTAATCAATGACAGGGTGGTGATCACCCCATATAGACTCCCTGATCACCCCCCTGTCATTGATCACCCCCCTGTAAGGCTCCATTCAGACATTTTATGGGCACAAGTTAGCGGAAATTTTTTTTATTTTTTTTTCTTACAAAGTCTCATATTCCACTTAGGCCCCTTTCACACTTGCGTTGTCCGGATCCGGCATAGAGTTCCGTCGTCGGGGCTCTATGCCGGAAGAATCCTGATCAGGATTATCCCCATGCATTCTGAATGGAGAGAAATCCGTTCAGGATGCATCAGGATGTCTTCAGTTCCGGAACGGAACGTTTTTGGGCCGGAGAAAATACCGCAGCATGCTGTGCTTTTTGCTCCAGCCAAAAATCCTGAAGACTTGCCGCAAGGCCGGATCCAGAATTAATGCCCATTGAAAGGCATTGATCCGGATCCGGCCTTAAGCTAAACATCGTTTCGGCGCATTGCCGGATATGACGTTTAGCTTTTTCTCAATGGTTACCATGGCTGCCGGGAAGCTAAAGTCCTGGCAGCATTGGTAAAGTGTAGCGGGGAGCGGGAGAGCAGCATACTTACCGTCCGTGCGGCTCCCGGGGCGCTCCAGAGTGACGTCAGGGCGCCCCAGGCGCATGGATGACGTGATCGCATGTACACGTCATCCATGCGCCTGGGGCGCTCTGACGTCATTCTGGATCGCCCCGGGAACCGCACGGACTGTAAGTATGCCGCTCCCCCGCTCCCCGCTCCTACTATGGCAACCAGGACTTTAATAGCGTCCTGGCTGCCATAGTAACACTGAAAGCATTTTGAAGACGGATCCGTCTTCAAATGCTTTCAGTACACTTGCGTTTTTCCGGATCCGGCGTGTACCTCCGGCAAGTGGAGTACACGCCGGATCCGGACAACGCAAGTGTGAAAGGGCCCTAACTTGTGTCAAAAAATAAAATCTCACATGAACTCACCATACCCCTCACGGAATCCAAATACGTAAAAATTTTTGGACATTTATATTCCAGACTTCTTCTCACGCTTTAGGGCCCCTAAAATGCCAGGGCAGTATAAATACCCCACATGTGACCCCATTTCGGAAAAAGAAGACACCCCAAGGTATTCCGTGAGGGGCATATTGAGTCCATGAAAGATTAAAATTTTTGTCCCAAGTTAGCGGAAATGGAGACTTTGTGAGAAAAAAACTAAAAAAAATCAATTTCCGCTAACTTGTGCCAAAAATAAATAAATTATAGGGCATATAAACAGAGGTTGCCTTCAGGAGACACCCCCTTTAGGTGACTGGAGCAGAGCTGCCATACCAGAGACAGTCCAAGAACAAGGGTGGCGATCTAGACCCTAATTCTGAGGAACTCCTTTAATTGAAACCTTCCACTTGCTCCAGTGATTCTGACCAGGTGTTTGAGACTTTGGAAAGTTGTGTATTATAGCTATCTTATGGGCTTCACTTTGCACTAGATATTTGGCTATAATAAGTTTAGTATACATTTATGGACAGTGTGGTGATTCCATTTATCTCTATGACTTGATCCTGTATTTTGTGAAAATGAATACAGCTGGTCTAGTAGCATATCCCAGAGTTCAGAGCTCGATACAAACTTCCCCTTGTAATGTATCAACATTGCATTAAATATTTCTAACACAAACCAATAATCCTCATTTCCTGTGGCTTTCACCTCATATGTTACAAATAACAGTGCCGGCACACCCAGAATGAGGTCAGACAGAGACTTGCTGGATAAATTGAGAAAGCAGCTTGGCATCTGACAAAGTGCTGGCCTTTGGAGAATAACATAACCCTGAACTATGAGATTCTTTGCCCATACATTGGATGTTTGTGGAGCTGTAGACGCAAGGAAGGAAAGATCGTCAATATAGCGACCAGGGACTGGAATTATTTGTGCAGAGTAGACGTTTGGCACGGCTGGGATATTGGGGTTTTATTTTTCTGCCAAGCAGACCAGCAAGTCACTGTGTTTAGGCGTAAACTGATGAAGGAGACCATTTGCTCCATCCTAACCCTAAGATACCATCAGCGGTGTCATTACATTTTATATATTGATGGAAAGGAATAATGTAATGCTTCTTTAAAGTGGTATTTCACCAATAATATTCCCAGAATGTCATACAGGCTTCTCGCACACCACAGCAGTGTGCCATATGAATAGGATATTGCATTTGGGACAGCTGCTTGCTTTTGATCCAGAGCTCAGCTATAATTTAAACCCTATACTGGAGCAGTATACTGTGTCCATCTTTTATTTATGCAATGTCTAGCATAACTTAACCTTGAATAAAAATATAAAAAAAAACTTGACTATATATTCCTTTATGTTCCACAGCTGCTTCCTTTTTTAAAATTCAGTGTGATGGTTGGACTTTCAAAGCAGTGTGACTATGGCAGTCTATCAATGGCCGTGATGCCACTATAGAGGAATGGTTCCCCTACACAGCGGATGATCGGGGCTTTGTTGACTATGATAATTGACTATAATTTCACAACAATGGAATACTTGGATTTCCCAAGTCTTCTGTTTGCTAGGCAGCACTAAATACGTTTAAGCAATTGCCTAGCAATAGACAGTCATGTCAGCTAGTGACTACTCTGGATCACCATGTTCCTGTGAGGTAGTCACCTAAGCAGTCTGTGGAAGCACTGGTGTCACATATTGATCACTTGCTGTGTCACATGCACTAGATGCTATACATTTTCAGCATAGAAGCACAGTTCAATAAAACTAAATACGAGAATACCACAAAATAACAACTGTAAAATCTACTGTATATGGTACAAAGGGCCACTATCACCAGCCAGGGGCATAGCTAAAGGCTCATGGGTCCTGGTGCAAGAGTTCAGCTTGGACCCCCCTTCCCTCAGTGCTTTGTGGCCAGGGGCAGGGAAGCACATAGCCTTCATGCTGCCTGAGGCAGCCCCCCATGGCTAATTCTTGACCTAACCCGTTCCCTCCAGCCAGAGATGTAACTTGACCAGCATGCACCTTCTAGAATACCAGTGTCTTATGAGGAACAAGGGTTTTTGGGGGCCCTCAGGCTCCTGGACCCAGTAGCGACTGCTACCTCTGCTACGCCCATGTCACCGGCTTACTATTCTGGCTTCTGCCTGCTCACAAGTGTCAATGAGGCTATAGAAGAATCTGTTAAAATCATCTGCAGCAACTGGAATAAATCCAAGGATAGATAATCCCCACACCTCTCAAATTAAATTATCTTAGATCAGAAAATAAATTGTGCAGAACCCATAGCATGACTGCAGCAAACCTGCCCTCTCCATGGAAAATGATGACCTGTCTGTTTAGACTGCAGCCAACGCCTGCCATCATAAGGAGAAAATACCTTGAGCTTGACGTTATCTTCAATCAACTGCAGTCAGCAATGCAGAAAAGAGGTGTAGGCTGTCACCTCGGCGGACTGCTTCCTTTATTAATGACCTCCACTTTATAGCTAATCTTCTATCAAATATCATCTCTACGACACTATTATTATTATTGTCATTCATTTATATAGGTTTATAAAGCAGCTGAACATGGGTTTGTTTGATCAGCTGTTATCAGTATGTTGACCTCAGTGTACAGTTTAATATGAGGGTGCGCCCTTGCGATAAATTATTTTCATTGCTTCAATGCATGCAGCATGAAAATGATCAAAATAAGCACCTTTTCAAATATGCTTAACATAAGAATCCACAAACCGTTTTTTGTGCTCAGCTCTTATGCATTCCTATGTGTCTCCAGGATAACAGACTACAGACAAACCTTGTGTAGTCTGGTTATGCAGTCATATTGCCTTGAACCTGTCTCTTATTTCTTACTGACATATTTTATTAGGGGACCGATGGAAGACACTATGACAGGATCAAACTACATGGGACTTGTTTGTAGTCTGTTACCATAGAGAAACACAGGCCTCGACAGGAGCTGTAGACACAAGAAAATAAGAAATTGGTAATTAAGAATATTTGCAAAGTTGTCTATTTTAACATTTTAAAAGGATTAGGACAAGCAAAGTAAAGGTTTTGAAGGTAGATCTTTCATTTGACTGTGATGCATGACAGGTTGACAACAAGACTGCATAACTGGACCTCACTTATAGCAGTTGCCTTTCCCAGGTGCTAACAGTGCCCCCCAGTGCCCAGATATGCCCAGGACTTACAGTAACGCTGAATTGTATAGCAATCGGACGGTTGCGAGAATAATTTTATGAGGTGCATATCGAAAACTTTGATGTGAAAACTCCCTGATAGATGACAGGAACAAATGATAATGGCAAATGAATGATTGCACAGATGGATGAAGGAGATGCACGTCAGGTAATGACACAGATAAATTACAATGATGACGATGATGATGACAGTCAGGTAATGAAGCAGACAGATGAAGATAGCCAATGATAAACAGCTGACCCTAACTAGCTCTCCCTGAATCTTTCCCTATATCTATTCCTGAACACCACACACTGATCCTCAGTGTTCCTAAATACCTCCCTATTGAAACCCAACTCTGAGCAGAGCTGAACTGGAATCAAAGCAAGACAGATTTAAATATGAAGGACACAAACAGTTAGGTTAGTTGCCTGTGCCCGCCGCTGCCATGCTACTCCCCATGGCCCCCAGCTTCTCCATTACTCCAGTCTCTGCTCCCTTAGGGCACGCACACACCCATCTGTGGCCTCTTAAAGGGCCAGTAGGTATTTAATGCACTCTCTCCAGGCAAAGGGTGCCTGAGCTTCAAGGTTCTCTGTGATCAGCAAAGGGTTTGGAATACTTTGTGCTTCAGTGATTTCCTTCCGATTTACCTGCGTTATCCAGCCAGTGTTCCTGTGTGTGTGCTCCTGATCTCACAGATCAGTTTCAGTTCAAGTCTGTGTTTAAGTTTTCCTAGTCTGTCTGTCAGTCTGTGCTAGTGTTTTGGTTTCCAACTGCCTTGTTCCTGCATCCATCACTATCCCACCAGCAAGCTCTCTTTGTGTCTTCTGTTTAGTGTCGCCAGATATCTGTAGTTCCAGTATTAGTTATTGTTCAGACTGCTTCTGTGATTGTGGTGCAGTTTCTCAGCATCCCAGCCATCCAGGTAAGTTTTCTTACATTTGAGTTTTGCCTAGAAAACCTATAATCTGCATAAGTGACTATTCAGACTATACTTGCGGTTTTGGTGCGTTTTCTGTGCTTAGAGCCTCTGGTGCTTGCACCAGTGTCCTTGACCTCAGTAGGTCAGCTGCCAACTAAACTGGGACTATCCCAAGAGGTAGCGGTCTGGTTGCTCTCCTGTGGCGAAAGTCAGATCCCTATACAGGGGTTAAAGGGTGAATACCAGGGAAACACCAGAATAATGTCCTCAGGGTTTAGCCCAAAGCCAAACCAGTTAGTCGTCACAGTGGGTCCACATGGGCTGATCCATGACACAAACTATAAGACTCTTTGCTCAACAAACTAAGACACAGAAGAAGACAGCACAGTGGGAGTAAAGCCACTTCGGAACGAATGTTGCCTCGCCTAAGCACATACATTTTTAATGCTGTACAGGTCTTCGTACAGCATTAAAACTAAGTTTAGGAATGAATCAACTTCAGATGTTGGATCCAAAGCTTCGATTCGCTTACCCCTACCATTTACCATTGTTAGTCATATGCTGAAAATAATAGGTCTCCATATAATATTTTCAAGGAGCTCCATTGTGAAGTAAAACAATCATCCAAGATGCTGGAATAAAATACATTATTGCATTCAGAGAATGAAGTTGATTCTATCCAGAAATAGATATCTTTTCCCTTCTGAGGTAACCTAAATATATAGAAAAGCTGAAATGGCTTTTAAAATACTTTCTAATCTTGTGGTTGGACCCACAGTTGTGTTTTACACTATGCCTGTGTTACACCCTTATTACACATGGGAATAAAGGTATAGCAAATTATTGGTGTAATGTTCTATGCATTTGTCAAAATAAAAAATAAAAAAACATTATTTGTCAAAAGTGTCAGAACAACATTAAAAAAAATCTTACTCTGCATTTACCAAACTGAATTATGACATTTTAACTCCATAGCAATATTGAGGTGGAGCTCCACTATGACCACGAACTAGATCGAGATCAAGAAATGAAAAGTAATGTAGTGGCATAGTCTTTAATTGGGTTGTCCAGCTTTTTATAGCTTTTTAAATTAAACCTACCCCCTCCCTGTCAGATTGTGAACTCAAGCATACGTACCTGCTCCCGCCACTTGGTTCCGGCTCCTTCAGTCTGCAGCTCTCATGGTCACGCACCAGTCCCTGTATGTAGTCTCCCCACATGGACAGGGGCCACATGCACCACTAGTCCAATGACTGGCCACATCAAAACATAACCCAGTGACATGCTGCTTGTGGGATATGTTTCCACAACGGCCAGTCATAGCCTGCAGCGACACACATAACCCCCGGCCGTGAGAGACTTTACTTGTAGAGAATGGAGCATGGCAAAAAAAAGCAGAGGACCATAGGAGTTGGAACTGACAGGGAGCAGGTAAGTACAGTATGCTTGAGTCCACAGGTCTGGCAATGAGGGGAGATTATTGAAAAACTTCTAAAAGGCTGAACAACCCCTTTAAATTCACATACATTTCTGTCTGCATGCATGCAGCACTAGGGGGAGCTAAGGAGCTTACTGCATACTGTTTATACATTGAACTCAATAATAATACTGTATTCAGTAAGCTCCCTAGCTCCCCCTAATACTGACTGCAGGATGCTAGAATTTTATTTTTTAACAATGTCATGAGGGGAATTTTCTTAAACCAATATTTCTTGAGTCTGTGTTGTCGTAATTTGTGTCAAATTTATGAAATAATATTTGATGAATTTGGCAAATCCACCGCCCCATACTGGAATAAGATATTGCCCTTTTTGCAACTTTTTAAAAATTCCCAGTTGATAAATCTGGGGTGCAACTAACTTTCCTACATACTTTTCAAAAGTAGCAAGAACAGAGTAAGGCCTCATGCACACGACCGTTGTGTGCATCCGTGGCCGTTGTGCCGTTTTCCGTTTTTTTTCGCGGACCCATTGACTTTCAATGGGTCCGTGGAAAAATCGGAAAATGCACCGTTTTGCAGCCGAGGCCGTGATCCGTGTATCCTGTCCGTCAAAAAAATATGACCTGTCCTATTTTTTTGACGGACAACGGTTCACGGACCCATTCAAGTCAATGGGTCCGTGAAAGAACACGGATGCACACAAGATTGGCATCCGTGTCCGTGATCCGTGGCCGTAGGTTGCTTTCATACAGACGGATCCGAAGATCCGTCTGCATAAAAGCTTTTTCAGAGGTGAGTTTTCACTTCGTGAAAACTCAGATCCGACAGTATATTCTAACACAGAGGCGTTCCCATGGTGATGGGGACGCTTCAGGTTAGAATATACTGAAAAACTGTGTACATGACTGCCCCCTGCTGCCTGGCAGGTGCTGCCAGGCAGCAGGGGGCAGACCACCCCCCCCCCTGTTTTTAACTCATTTGTGGCCAGTGCGGCCGCCCCCCCCCCCCCTCCCTCCCCTGGCCACCAATGAGTTAACTACAGGGGAGGGAGGGGGGGCGGCCGCACTGGCCACCAATGAGTTAAAAACAGGGGGGGGGGTCTGCCCCCTGCTGCCTGGCAGCACCTGCCAGGCAGCAGGGGGCAGTCATGTACACAGTTTTTCAGTATATTCTAACCTGAAGCGTCCCCATCACCATGGGAACGCCTCTGTGTTAGAATATACTGTCGGATCTGATTTTCACGATGTAGCTCATATCCGACAGTATATTCTAACATAGAGGCGTTCCCATGGTGATGGGGACGCTTCAAGTTAAAATATACCATCGGATTGGAGAAAACTCCAATCCGATGGTATAAAAGAACTCCAGACTTTACATTGAAAGTCAATGGGGACGGATCCATTTGAAATGGCACCATATTGTGTCAACATCAAACGGATCCGTCCCCATTGACTTGCATTGTAATTCAGGACGGATCCGTTTGGCTCCGCACGGCCAGGCGGACGCCAAAACGACTTTTTTTTCATGTCCGTGGATCCTCCAAAAATCAAGGAAGACCCACGGACGAAAAAACGGTCACGGATCACGGACCCACGGACCCCGTTTTTTTGGACCGTGAAAAAAAACTGTCGTGTGCATGAGGCCTAAAACAACAAAAAATTGCAAGTTTTTGCAAAAAAAGGCCATGTACTAAAATTTGAAACTATTTTCTGCCAAAGAACTGGCAAAAATGAAGCTATAAAATCCCATAGAAAAATGGGTCTCTGTACCTAAAGTAAACATTCACAGTAAGGTTGTTGTCATGCTGACTGATTTGCTCAAGACTTATTTGCTTTTTTTTTTTAGCAAACTTCAGCTTCCAAACAGGTGAAAATTCATTTATTATGGATTTGCTATTTATGCATTAGTGTCGGTCCCCCGAGGTTAAATCTACACTTTCCATGGATGGCACAACCCGCAGCTTTATTGCTGACCCTGGAAGGAGCTTGAACTGCAGGAAGAAATCGCATTTCCCTTTCACATAAAGTGTGACCTTGTGTCCTTCGTCACCTCATGCTGTTAACAGGCCACAGAAGAGCTTTCTGCGCAGGATTTTTTTTCTTAATTGAACCATTTTAGGTTTATTAATATTGCTCCCAAAGTGCACATTCAAGATCATACACTTACTAACATTTTTTATCAGTGGCATATGTTTTTGTAGTAATTCCTAGTCCGTTCCTGGCCCATGGCCCATTGCTTAGCAGCTGAGAGTGGGTGACATCTTCTGATCTCCATGCCATTGTGAAGATCTAAATATTTCTGTATTCTTACCAGGGATCAAACTCTTTGGTGCCCAGCCATTGGTTTCAGAATGTTCTCCACTACTCTCAGTCCCTGAAGGTCAGTATGATAGCTATCAGATGGACAGTTTTTAACATGGAAACAGCAAGTGGTAAAAATTGGAATCCATAAATTGCATCCCCCCAGCCCCAGCGTTCCTAGGCAATGGCCTACTTTGCTTACCTTCTTCTGAATCTTACATCCCTCTATCACTTCAGCTTCAGCACCAGAGAGGGAACAAGATGACTGCTGCTCTCCAGGATGTTAGGCTACCTTCACACTAGCGTTTTCAATTCCGCTATTGAGATCCGTCATAGGATCTCAAAAGCAGATGAAAGCGCTTCCATTTTGTCCCCATTCATTGTCAATGGGGACAAAACTGAACTGAACGAAACGGAATGCACCAAAATGCATTCCGTTCCGTTTGGCTGCAAGCAGCGTTTTTCTGTCCGCGATGTGGTGCGGAGCAAGACGGATCCGTTCTGACACACAATGTAAGTCAATGAGGATGGATCCGTTTTCTCTGACACAATAGAAAACAGATCCGTCCCCCATTGACTTTCAATGGTGTTCATGACGGATCCGTCTTGGCAAAATAATACAACCCGATACGTTCATGACGGATGCATGCGGTTGTATTATTGTAACGGAAGCGTTTTTGCAGATCCATGATGGTTCCGCAAAAACGTTAGTGTGAAAGAGAGGATTCTAGGTATGTATGTGTTTGTTATAACAAAATGGGGGACTAGGGAAGGGGAATATGGTTTTGGCAACAAAATTCATTTTCCTTCTATAAAAGACCACGAGGGGCACAAACCACAAAACTGCTTTTTTTTCAGATGGGTGGATTTTTCTTATGGAAAAGGTTATGGATTTGGCTTACAGTATATTAGTATATGGTGCCATTAGAAGGTACAACTTGTCCCACAAAAAAAACAAACCCTCATACGACTATGTGAATGTAAAATTTAAAAAGGTATGGCTCTGGGAAGCCCAGGAGTGAAAAACGCAAATAAACGGGAAATCGCAAGGTCCTGGTTAGTGATGAGCCAAATTTCCTTGTGCTTTGTGGTAGTGAATCGATTTAACCTGAAATAGTAAAAAAATAAAAAAATAATCATACTTACCTGATCCATATGCTTGTGACCGAACAGCCACCGGCATCTTGATTGAAGATCTCGCACAAAATTCTGTGCACCGTGAAGTATGACGTTACCATGCCGACCGGCTTGATAACATCATTTCGCGCCACGCAAGATTTTGCACTAGATCTTCAAGCAAGATGGCGGCAGCTGGCCCATCGCAAGCAAATGGATCAGGTAAGTATGATTTTTTTATTTTATTTTACACTCTGTTATTTATGTATGAAGGCAGCATCTGGGGGATACAATGACAGGGTGGGTGCAATCGCCGCTCCCTGTCATTGCACCCACTACTTACAAAAAAATGTATTTTGTGACAAAGTAATTTGTCACAAAGATAATTTCTTTTGTAAAATTCTGCGATGCAGCCAATTCAAATTTTCAAATACTCCGCTCATCTCTAGTCCTGGTTAAAGGAACACTGATAAATTGTGTTATTCCTGGAGCAGGTCAGGAGGAACAGTGCGTGACAGGAATCCTCTTTCTGATGTTTTTTAGATCCTTGTGTCATGCACCGCCCTCTCAGGCCCTACACTTGGCATATCACATTGTATCAGCTTTGCGCAGAGTGTTCCTCTGATAGTATTTCCTAAATATAATAATTGAACCTGAGATTCAAAGTCACCTCACGCCAAACAAATGAAAGCTGAGTGACTGAGAGAAATGAGCAAACGGCTGTTCTGCATTTAGAGTATCAGCTGGAGATTCTCCATAGGTCACATTCTTTCTCACTGCCATCTTGGGTCAGCTAATATGTTCCTGCTGTATGTATGAATGTGCTTCTAAACCTGAAAATGGATTGTAGTGATGTCAAGGAGGAGAAATTCAGGAAGCACATATAGGCACCTCACAGAGGATGAATGTGTCTCCTTTTTATTCCAAGACTCTGTTAGGTTAAGTAGTCCTTCATTTAAAGCAGTCCAGCAAATAGTTTATGAATGACTCTTCAGTGAGAAGGATTACACCTATGAAGCCCACAAAGTCCTGAACTCCAGACAGTTAAATATTACCATCCACTTATGCACCCCAACCGGCAGGTATCTCCTAACCCTGTAACTCCCAGTCTTTCCTATGTCCTACATTTGATGTTGTTGATAACACATACCAGATGCCTTCATGCAATTCCCTGAAACCCTATGCTGACTGCTTGTACTTCATGAGTGACTGAGAAGATAATGGAGCAGGATTTGGATCCTATTCTCCCCTATGTACAACCTGCTGGTGATCACATTACTGGTTTCAATGTTGTGCTAAATTAACTCAAATGTGACGGGAGCATGCAGGAGATAAACTTTATGAGGGAAACAATTATACAAGGTCAGGGATCCATTTATTAAATTCAGGAAGTAACTGAGAGAGAATCATAGCGGTTTGCATGGCAAGAGTTCAGTTGGCCTGCGCAATCATTTAGTCATGACTTTTCCTTTGTAGGACCTGCAGACGTGTGTCATAAATGTGCTCATATTATCCCTATGTCTACAGGAATCATTTATGGTATTCAAAACTACAAAACGTTTATAGTTCACCTGGGACTATGATATAATATTTCCATAAACTTCTCTCCTTGTATGTGGTTCTTGGTGCAGACAACCACCACTTGTCTCATTGCCGTATTGGTGTCTGCCACTGTCAGACATGACTGGTACGATCAGGTGGAAGAACATCGAAATTCCCACAGAGTTCTTCTTTCCCCATTGCCTCTCTTGTGTTTACAGGTTTGCATTTTAGACTCCTAATCAGACAGATGTCTAGATCATTTTTTAGGAAACTGGTTTGAGATATTTCAAAAATGATAGAAACTGGAAATTCAAGTTTACTGCAGTGTGAACATAGGTGCATTAGATTTCAGCTCCATGTTTTTGTTGCCACGTTATTGTGAATTGAGCCGTAGATCCAAGGCCTTATGCCAAAACCTCCAGACTAGTGATGGGCAAATCTATTCATTCTATCATTCTATCAATTCAGAATTCATCCTGAATTTAAAAATACATTTGGATTCTAACAAATCTGAATGTCTTGAGGTTTGTTTTGAGAGAATCAAGACAGAGAAGTAACTCTCCTCTGGAAAAGAGACAAGCAAATCAGTCCTCCTTCCAAATGGACCACATAAATACTGAGGCGAAATAGGCAGCTAACGTGACAATCAAAACATAACGTTTATTGATATTAGTATAAAACCTGAGCTTTGTAATAAAACCAAAGTCATCAGCATGCGTGGTTCCAGAATGGATTAGTAAACAGGGGTTCAAATATTGTTCCTTAAATAGAACCAGAAGGGGGTCGCTACAATATGCCTAGCTGGAACCAGAAGGGGGTCGCTACAATATGCCTAGCTGTCTGCTGCAGGTATTTTTCGAAGCCCTACAGACAGACATATGCGGAGGCTGAGCACCTACCTTGAGAAGGTCTACCCCTGAACCAGCCCTTGTCTCATTCTCTGCCTATGCTGTACTGCTGCTGGTAGCATTCCTGAAGAGCCTGCAGTAACCTTTACAGGCGAATTCCTATGGAAAGCAGCTAGCTAAGGTCCAAAGATTAGGCTCATATTACTAGTAACATACTACTAGTGTTATTACTGGGAGACATATTGTTCTGATAAGCATACTATGGGTGCCACAGTTTGACAAATTTGGCTTGATTTCCCAATTCTCAAACTGTATATCTCATCGATGTTTTCTAACCATTGGTTGATTGTGGGGGGATTAACACTCAACCAATGTGAGGGGATAAGTAGTCTGGCAACTTGGATTAGCGGAGTGGTCAGTTTGTTTTTGGAGGGAGTCTACATGGAGTGGAGGAGCCAGAGAAGTACAAATTCCAGCAAACTGATTTTACTTCCCTCTCTACTGATTCCAAATAGGATCTGATTTTCAGGCACAACCAAAATATATGTAGCATGGAACCAACTTCTGTTCCACAGCACCAGCATAGAACTGAAGGGGAAAGCCCCATTTGTTTTAAAAGACTAGGGGGTAGATTTATGGAACTTGTGTAAAGGAAAACTGTCTTCAAAGGAGCTTTGAAACATGAAAGGTGTAATCTGATTGGTTGCTAGGGGCAACTAAGCCAGTTTTGACAAATCTATCCCTTGGTGTTTTGTACCAACGTGTTAGGCCCCTTTCACACGGGCGAGTATTCCGCACGGATGCGATGCGTGAGTTGAACGCATTGCACCCGCACTGAATACCGACCCATTCATTTCTATGGGGCTGTTCACATGAGCGGTGATTTTCACGCATCACTTATGCGTTGCATGAAAATCGCAGCATGCTCTATTTTGTGCGTTTTTCACGTAACGCAGGCCCCATAGAAATGAATGGGGTTGCGTGAAAATCGCAAGCATCCGCAAGCAAGTGCGGATGCGGTGAGATTTTCACGCACGGTTGCTAGGAGACGATTGGGATGGAAACCCGATCATTATTATTTTCCCTTTTAACATGGTTATAAGGGAAAATAATAGCATTCTGAATATAGAATGCATAGTACAATAGCACTGGAGGGGTTAAAAAAAAATAAAAAATTATTTAACTCACCTTAGTCCACTTGATCACGCTGCCCGGCATCTCGTCTGTCTCCTTTGCTGAACAGGACCTGTGGTGACGTCACTCCGGTCATCACATGTTCCATCACATGATCTTTTACCATGGTGATGGATCATGTGATGGATCATGTGATGACCGGAGTGACATCACCACAGGTCCTGTTCCTGCAATGAATGCTCATCATTTGAGGTTTATTCTTTTTCTTTTAAATATATTAAACATTTTAAATATCTTTCACAGAAACCCAAAGATATGCAAACAAGCTTTACTTCCAAAAGAAAAAGAAAGCTAAGCCTCTCTGATGCCAGCAGATATAAGATGTGCTAATTTGCATATATTCTTCCAGGAAACCCAGAGGAGCATTGTCTGGCATACAACTCATCACGCGTACTTACACTCTCTCTATAACGATAAATAGTATTCCCCAAGGTGCATTCATACAATCATTATCTACTAAGTTATAAAACTCTGCTTATGCTCACTTACTCTCTATATGATTTGTGTGAGCTATGGGCAGGAGCTTTAGTGTATTAATATGAGCTGTTGCTTCATACTGCTCTCCCCAGCCTGATGTGTGTACAGCAGAAACCCAGCACAGGCAGGAGGTAGGGGAGTGTAGTGTGAAGATGCATAAGATAGGAGTGCACTGAAATTGGGGATAAAAGTTCTAGGTCACTGATCTTTCAGTTGCTGCCCTTACACAGCACTTAGTGCAGAGCAAGTTCAGTGTTATGAGATGTTGCCCCCTCTACTACGGCAAAAATCACCAGAGTCATAATGAGAAAAGTAGGCTGCATTAGGGAGACCACATCAGAAGGGAAGTAGAAACCTAAATGGCAGAAAACCCATGGTGCAGTGTGCTGGCAGCCCAATGCATAAGGGGATAATGTATTTCATGTAAGTATTTTTCTCCCAAAATCTCTATAGGGGAAAGGTTTAATTTATCAGCCCTATAAATGGTTGCTGGGTGTTGGCTAGTCCCACCCCCTTGTAGTTAGGAAGTTATTCAGTCCTGCGTAGGCTGTGAGTGGGCAGTCAAGAGCAGCATTTACTGGGAAGCTTTTGCCCTGTCAACTAATAGCAGCTAGCAAAATAACAACATATCTGCTAGCCCCTAAGGGACAGAACTGCTGGAAATAACAGATAGTTTGGCAGCCATAGAGGGAAGAGTGCTGAATATTTGGTTAAGAAGATATTGCGTGAAATTTGGCTACAGACATCCCTGCACCTCAGTTAGGGCGATAAACCTCAGGGATCCTAATATATCTTAATATAGTAAAGAGAAAGACTGGCCATCTGTGGGTAAAACTGCATCCCACTGAGGGTACTGTGGGAATACAGATATACAGAGACAAGAATTGCACCCCTTGGCCTAGTTGAGAAGATTACCCAAATGATCTGTAAAGGGACTCTGTGTGCTGTTTATATTCCTTGGAAAAGCTGCCTATGCAACGTTTGTGGTAAGAACTCTACCAATCACTGCCGGTATATGTACTGGTGAACTGCTGAAGTTGCCAGTAAAATGGTTCATCAGTTACCCCTAAAACTGACCTCAACATTGCAAGCACCACACGTGCATTGCTGGAGTATTGTATTGTGTGTCCACCTGTCGGGACCTCTTCCTTGCACCTTGAAACTCATCTCCACCAAGGGAACCCCAACCGCTACCAGTTAGGAGCCTCAACACCAGGGTGTGCACCGAGGGCAAGAAAATTTGTGTCCCTCATATCAGTGCATGGCCCACAGATTGTCATAGTGAGGACTGTCACTGTGAGTACCACTACTCCCATCTTTAGCTCATTCACCACTCCCATCTTCTTTGCCCCATTCCTCCCCTGCATGCCGCTGCAATGGCATATCAACTGAAGCAGGTATACACAAGAGCTTCTACATAATTTTTTAGTGATAGCCTATGCTTCACTGTCTGTATGGCCTACAATTTTCTAAAGTACTGTATGAAAGCATTATTTAGGCAATGTATGGTGGTACATTAGGAAAGATTTAGGACTCTGATCTCCTCTGGGTATTCATTTTCCAGTGTCTCGAAGCTCAGTTATAGTTATTTCCTTAGCAATAGGCAGTGGTGAGTCCTTGAATGCTGTTTGTGGATCATCCGGAACTTTATATGCAATAACTGGATAATATGTATATTATTTTACTTACACAAATAAAAAGGTAATAAAACGATGATTGTAAAGTACTTTGACGCTAACTAAAGATCTTCATATTTTTCCAATCATTCTTAAGTCTGTAAGTTCCCTGTAACTGGCCACAACCTATGGTGGCCTAAAAAGCACCGCAGGCCACTTTCAGTCTGACCTTTTGGCTTACCCTTCCAACCAGATTGGCTGTACAATTGGTACTACCTTACCCTAAAGGCTAAACTGCTAGGGAATGCTTCTTGAACACATCCCATTTGGGTGTGTGATGTTCCTACAACCTGTTGTGTCAGAATTTACTGAATTAGATAAATCTGTCTAATCAAGTGGAACCAAGTAGAAGAAAGGACAGATCAACTCTTAATTTATGTTCCTGACATGTTTGGATGTGTAATTCACATCATGTGTATAATGTGTGCATCACATAGAAGAGTTGTACATTGCAGGAACCTCAGTATAAGCTTCTGCAGGCAAAATGCCATCATTTACTGGACCTGCTCCAACCCAGCCAGGTTAATTTACTGCAGAATAATACAGGTCATAATTTCCCAATCTATTGCATGGCACCAACACCAGTATAGGCATCATAAAGTAAAATGTCCTCATTCAAGGGTCTCGCCTACATCTTATTTATTATACTGTTTCTACATGAACTATTCTGCAACCAGCTGACCTATAGCCAAGGCGCACAATCATGGTCCTCAGCAATAGGGATCAGTAATCTAGATCTGCTGCATTGTCTGGTTTATTACATGTAGATTATCCATATAATCTAGATTTTGATTTTGATTATTTTAGATTTAGAACTAGAGGTGGGCGAAATATTGGAAAATACGATTTGGCTGCTTCGCTGAATTTTACCAAAAAATGTGCTTGGTGACAAATTACTTTGTCAAGAAGCGCATTTCTTTGTAAGTAGTGGGTGCAATAACAGGGAGCGGTATCTGATATACATAACTGTCACCACCAGGCATCTGAGAAGCTCTGACAGATGCCTTTCAGAACCTCCTCCTTGAGCTTCCTTTGTTTTGCTTTCAGTTCCTCATCTCGTTAGCCTCTCTCAGCTGTCATGTAGTTGTACTGATTGCATCCCTTTAAATTCCTCCCCATAGTGCATCAGTTTGCGGTTTATATTACTTCCTGGAGTGTGTGTGCATGCTGATCCTACCTCCCAGTCTTCTACAAGATAAGTGTTGTGCATTCATTTGTGTTTTTCTGTTTGCTGGATCCCAGATGACCCTGACTCCCTCCGTATCTAGTGTAGGGAGCCGGTGGTCGTGTTCCCTCACTATTATAGGGTGTTCAGGTGTTATACAGTCGAGGTACGAGGATATGCGATCATCTACCATTGGGATTTTCGCATAGGCTGAGCAGTCAGGGAGAGTGCCAGGTCTGATGCAGGGGTCTCCCTTTTTGTTCCTTAGTTTTGGATCCAGTGAGTCGTATATTCATTTTGTGTTGTCTTGTTTCCTGTACACCTTCCGTGACAATAACATAATGTAAAAATTTTTAATAAAATCATACTTACCTGATCAATTTGCCAGCCACCACCATCTTGCCTGAAGATCTGGCGCAAAATCTCGTGTGACCCAAGATGACGTCATCAAATTGGCCAGCGTGGTGACATCATAAGTCACCGTGCACAGAATTGAATTCAAGATCTTCAAGATGGTGGCGGCCGGCCCATCGCGAGCAAATGGAGCAGGTAAGTATGTTTTTTTTGTGTTTTTTGTACTATTTCAGGTTAAATTGATTTGCTACCACTAAGCACAAGGAAATTCGGCTTTATCCTGAAATTTCGTTGACTTCGATTTTGTCAACACTAAGGGTCCATTCACACGTCTGTATGTGTTTTGCAGATCTGCAAATTGCGGATACACAAAACACGGACACCGGCAATGTGCATTCCGCATTTTGCGGACCGCACATCGCCGTCACTCTCATAGACAATGCCTTTTCTTGTCCGCAATTGCGGACAAGAATAGGACATGTTTTATTTTTTTGCGGAACAGAAGTGCGGATCCGCAAATGTGGATGCAGAGAACACATTCCGGCCCCATTGAAAATGAATGGGTCCGCACCTGTTCCACAAAATTGCGGAATGGGTGTGGACCCATTTTGTGGACGTGTGAATGGACCCTAATCATAACCTTCCCTCAAAATGTAGGTGCTGTTTCAATATATTTTATTAGCGTTAAAAGAACAACATGTATATTACACACAAGTACATTGTAAAGAAAATATAAATAAACATGCAAATTCTGGTACAAATATAGATGTACTGATTGTCTAGAGAGACATAAAGGAAAGAGGTTTGTTACAATCTTAAATACCCTGTTGTATATTGGGTAAAATAAAGTTGGACTACTACCCTAAAGTCAATGTCTAGCCCTTTAAATCTTGGAACACGATTTAGCATATAAGCCAAAACCAGAATATAAAAAAATAAAGACATCTATCCACAGAAAGCAGCAGGGTACTGGATTGGCTGATTGAGAGGACTTTGATTTGGATCTGGGGGAATAAAGTTTCTACTTTAGAGAGCCCCAAGTTGGTGTAGAAAGTTAAGGCCCTTTACCCAGACCAATATTCAGGCACCCATTCCTGATAATTGCCCTGTGTAAAGGTGCGGCTAATTACCTGATGAATGAGCAACCACTGTTCAACAGGGGAAAGCATTGATGCTGCAGTCATTTAATCTTCGATTCTGGGCAAAAGAGATATGCTGTCTAGAAGCAAGTATTCTGTATGAGGAACAGCAATCACTAGCTCCCATATAGAGGAGATGATTGCTCCATGTAAATGCAAAGGCGGACATGTTCTTTCGAAAATCAGTTTATCTTTATTCTATAACCATCTGGTAATCCAGAACCGTTGATTTGAGTGATTTCCGAAAAATATACCTTACCGATTCTCCATTGTTTCTACAGTGCCAGTCTCTCAGACCACTGCTTGTTTGGAAGGGTGCATGATGGCATGTCATACATATGTAGCAAACCGGAGGGAAGGCATGGGGGAGAGAGGATAGGAGCACTGTTGTGGCCCTGAGATCAGTAGTAGTACTTGCAATTCACAGTGGCAGTCCTCACTTTGGCACTCCTTGAACCATGCACAGAGGGGGCACACCCTTTCTTTCCTCGGGGCATACCCTGGTATTGGGGCTCCTGCCTGGTAGTAGTTGGAGGGCCCTTGATGATTGCTGGTTTGGTAGGGTGCAAGGCATGAGGGCAGATGTAGTGGCCGGCGGATGATGGAGTCAATAACCAGGTGATGATAGTAGTAGTAGTACATATAGCAGAAAAATCTCAGTTCCAAAGTATATCACAGTGTAATCTTCTCTCAATAGCAACGTATAGGCAGCAACAATGATGGTGGTTGTAGTACTCCCTTGCTCGCTCTCTCTCACTAAGGACACTTTGCAGTCTCTTAGCAGAACCACAGGCATGCAATGAGGCTATTATTAACTTCAATCATAAAACGAAAGAGAAAATACACGGGCCGACATTGTCCTTTTACAAGAGAAAACACATACTAGCGATCGTGCCACAATAATATGGTGGTGCTCAATGCAGCAGTATTAATCCATTATGCGTCCAGAACAAAAGAGATCCAAAGCATGGCACTCACCATAAAAATATTCCTTTATTTAATCCAGCATGCACATACAGCAAGGACGGGAGGGTAATGCAGGAGAGCAGTCAGCCTACGACACTTGGTGAAGACACTATGGAGCACGAGCGTGCTTCCTTTTATCGGCTGCTCCCCGACCTACTTCATAACATACACGTAACAATATATACTAATAGAGATACAAATATATACAAACAAGATAATTCATTCTAAAAATGGAGACATTTCTGTCATTTAAACCAAGAGTTTCCAAAGCGTCTGCTTTTATAATCCAATTTGCATTACATTTCAACAGGACACCATGTCTATCTCTACCATTATGTGGTGATTATTATTGACTTCTTCTGCAGTTCCCAGGCTGAAGAGTGCAGATATTAGATATGGATGGCCAAACCGCCTCAAAGTATGGGAGATGCTCTGGCAATATTCCCTCTCACAGCATCAAAGTCTTTCTGCCATAAACGGGCATAATACCTTGCTGATAAAAAAAATGGCTGCACAACATTTCACATACAAACAATAGAGATGAGACATTGGGATCATTCTAAATTAAAGTGTTATTATACCTACTATAAATGGAAAAATAGAAGCTCTTTGCGCACATTTTTGATTAAACGTGTGTCGGGCCCATCTACCAGGCGTCAAGGTGGCTTCCACAGATGGGTACCTAACACTAATATACTGCCTCTCTTGGACTTACCCCATACATTGTTTGCCGGCTGTAGAGCGTGTTTAGACAGCACGATCTGCAGCCGGTAAACAACAGTTTAGGTGCCTACACAAACAGAGCGCTTCGCTCATTCATCGGGTAATTGGCGGCAACTTTAATGCTCGTTAGCATTAGGATTTTCAGCCCTTCTTTAAGCATGTGAGACAGAATTGTAGAAGATCACAGCCATAGCCTCAACCAAATCTAGAGCCTTTTGCGATTGCCCTAATTGCCCTGCCTCAGCATTAGCCATTACATACAAGCAAAAAGTATATTTCCTCAAATATCTAGAAAGTACTGAAACGAATATGCGTACTGTTTCACTGTATTGTCCCCCAACGTTATCTGACCAATTGTCCCTGATATGTAGATGATAGAGTTGAGCGAATCGAAGATGACAAAGTGGAATTCGATCCGAATTTCAGGAATTATTCGATTCGATTAATCCAAATTTCCTTACGCTTCGTGGTAATGAATCACATTTCTCCTAAAATGGCTGCTGCCATGTTAGGACATGGAGCAAGGAATTCTGGGAACGAGGAATCACCCACATGCATGCAGCTATGCCAGCCCTGTGATGTCACAGCCCTATAAATAGCCTCAGCCAACTTGGATTCAGCGTACTTAGTTCAGGGAGAGACGTCAGCAGGCGCTAGGGAAAGTGCTAGGAAAGACTTGAAAACTTATATTTTGCTCAATAGAAGTTCAGGGAAAGAGTGTAAGAAGTGTAGGGAAAGGATAGGGAGGAATAATTTCACAGTATTGAAGCAGAACAAGGTCCAATAGGGGAGTTTACAGACTGGGTAATAGGAACAATCCTATTACACCTTGCTGCACAGACTGCGGATCCAAATTGCCATTATACTGCTGATTTCAGGTTTGCAATGCCTCTGTAATTCCAGCAAACCCTTCTTGTAATTGGGGTCTTATTAGCCCTTGTGCGGTGCAGTTATATATATGTTCTAAAGCCTTTTTTTGTCATGTATTAGTGGGGGGAAAAAAGGAGTTTATTAGCCATTGTGTGTTGAAGTGAGAAAATTACAGCCCTTTTTGGAGTTTATTAGGGCAAAAAAAAAAAAGTATTATTTGCCATTCACAGCCACAGTTATATGTTCTAAAGCCTCTTTTTGGCCTGTATTAATGGGGAAAAAGAAAAAGGGCTTATTAGCAGTTGTGTGGTGAAGTGAGAAAATTAAAGCCCTTTTTTGGCGTGTATTAATTTCTTTTTTATTTACTTATTTGATCTAACAGCATGTATAACAGAGAAGTGGCAGGCCCTGCTCAGGGGATGGGCACAGGCCTAAATGTTTCTGGCGCAGGCACAGGTCGCAGCAGAGTAAGGGGGCGTGGCAGCAGCGGTCACTTCGAGAGACCAGCAACCCAGCAGTTCTTGAATGGTTGACTCGATCTTCAACTTCAGACACCCCCAGCCAAGAGTCGGTGGGTTCGTCAGACACAACCCTTAGTTGGCATGGCCCAGGAGCAGGCCCTGTGCCCTCATCTGTCTTCAACCTGCCTCTGTCCTTTTCTGTACCCTCAGCCAGAGAAGTAATATATGCTGTGGGCTCAGCTCCGCTATACAGCAAGGATGAGTTACTAGAGGACAGTCAGCAGCTACTGCCCAGCCAAGATCTGGAGGAGACATCCGCCGCTTCATCCGGTAGGCGGGCAAGTAGTGATGAGGAGAGTGGCATGGGAGCTGGTGTTGCAAGCGGTCAGGCTCCTGGCTCAGAGATCGTTCAGGAGGACATCAGTGACATGCAGACAATACTCGATGATTATGTAGCCGATCCCAATTGGGAGCCGGGTGACGAAGGGGTTTTATCATCATTGAGGGAAGAGGGTGGCAGCTTGCGCGTGAGGCAGCGGAGCCAGCAAGTTGGTAGCATGGCAGGGTGGCAGCAGTGGGAGGTCGGGAGCCAAACGTGCCCAGGGTAGACCACCGACTCGGAAAGTGGTGGTGCAGAGGTTCATGGAGGCAGTGGCGGTAACAGTCAGTCAGTGCAGAGTGTTGGGGGTAAAATCACCTACTCTGCGGTGTGGCTGTTTTCTGTTGAGCCGCTGGGGGAGGTGAACATGGCCATTTGCTGAATCTGTGGGCAGAAGGTGAAGAGTGGCCAGGATGCCAATGTTGGCACCATAGGCCTGCATCAACATATGCAGCGTCACCATAAAGTGGCCTGGGAGAACCGTGGCTCCAATGTGGTGGTCCAGCCTGCCGCAGCAACCGCTGCATCACCCAGTGGCACGCACTCGATTTCAGGCAGTCAAGGCTCCACCACCTCAGCCGAAGGAAGCTGTCTGTCTTTCCCATCATTTGCTGGTCTTGATGCTCCTGCTCCTCCTAGTCAGTCATTCTGTCAGCAATCGATCACCAAAGCGATTGCCAAGAAACAACAGTATGCATGCACTCATCCAATGGCAAAGAAGCTGAACGTACTCCTCGCCAAGTTGCTGGTACTGCAGTCCCTCCCTTTCCAAGTGGTGGACTCTGCACCTTTCAGAGAACTGATGGCTTGTGCCGAGCCAAGGTGGAGAGTCCCAAGCCGTCATTTCTTTGCCAAAAAGGCAGTACCAGCCCTGCACACATATGTAGAACAGAAGGTAGGCCAGCCCTTTAGCCTGTCGGTGTCTGCCAAAGTGCAGGGCAGCACCGACGTGGGGCAATTGTCTTTTACGGCCCACTGGGTAAAGTGGTTCCTGCCCAGCCAAACCAGCAACTTGGCCAGGTGACGCCGCTTCCGCCTCCACATTCTCACGCCGTTGGTCCTGCGACAATGTCCGCCTCTGCCTCCTCATCCTCCACCTTGTCCTCAGCCTCCACTGCAGGGACAATTAACAGTGCCCCACCAGCATATCACATGTGCAGGGCACGGCAGTGTCACGCTGTTCTGCACCTAGTTTGCCCTTGCGAACGGAGTCACACAGGAGAGGAACTGCTCAGTGTCCTTCATCAAGAAATCGAATCCTGCTTTCTCTGCGACAACTCAATATCGGAACCATGGTGACCGACAACGGGAAGAACATGGTGTCGGCTCTGCATCAAGGAGGGTTGAGCCATGCGCCCTGCATGGTGCACGTGTTCAATCTGGTTGTCAATGAAATCCTGAAGTCTTCCACCCATCTGCAAGACATAATAAAAATGTCCAGGAAACTTTTCATGCATTTCAGCCACTCGTACACCGCCAGGCGCACCCTTCTTGAGCTACAGCGGCAGAATGGCGACCCCCAAAATAGGCTGATATGCAACGTTTCAACCCGTTGGAATTCCACCCTCCATATGTTGGACCGACTGTACCAACAGAGAAAGGCCATAAACGATTTCTTGATGATACCGGCGAACAGAGGTACTCCCCTGTGTAACTTCGATGTTAGCCAGTGGCAATTCATGTGTGACACCTGCCGTTTTCTCGTGCCCTTTGAGGAGGCCATTTTACTTGTAAGTCACCAGGACTACAGGATGAACAACATCATTCCACTGATTCATATCCTGGAAAAGATGCTGGTAAATCTGGCTGGTCAGGGGACTGGAGACGCGGCGCCTACATCTCACGGCCACATTAGCCCTGTGGGAGCTGAACTGGAGGAGGAGGACATTGGAGCACAAGCAATGTGTAGCGAAATGGGTGGTTTTTCTACACAGGTGACAGTAGAGGTGGAACAGGAGCAGCCGGAGGAGCAAGAGGGAGATAAGGAAGATGAGGCAGATGACCCAGACACACCGTGGCAGTATGCAGTGGAGATGGAGGCAGGGAGTCCCTCCGAGTCACTTCCGTAAATGGCCCGATGCATGCTCACTTGCTTGCATGGTGACAGACGAATTGTCACCATTCGGCAGAGCGATGACTACCGGCCCTCCACCATGTTAGACGCTGGCTACTGGTCCCAAATGGGGGCCTTTTTTACTCCTGCTTGGAGGGAGGACAAACTGAACTACTATAGAGACATCATGTATAGTCAGTTGGCCGCTGCCTATCTGCGCCATTGTCCATCCTTTCGCAGGTCTGACTGAGGAGGCCCTCTGCGCTTAAGTTCCACTGCCATGGCTGCTAGGGGGGTGGCAGGAGCAGTACCAACTCCATCAGCAGCAGCCTGAGTCTAATGTTGCTGATGAGCAGCTTTCTTTACCCGCACAGTAAAGAAACTACTCACCAGCAGCAGGTAGACATAGAGCAGAACCTGAACCAGCAGATGGTGGCATACTGTACTTGGAGTGCACCCTGCCAGCTGTCATTGAAAATCAGCTGGACTACTGGGCAGCCAAACTGGATTTGTGGCCGCAACTGGCCGAGTTTGCCCTGGAAAAGCTGTCATGCCCGGCCAGTAGTGTGGCATCAGAGTGGGTGTTTAGTGCGGCGGGGGTCATAATTACCCTAAGGAGAACTCGCCTGTCCACCCAAAATGGAGACTGACCTTTGTCAAGATGAATCAGGTGTGAATCAGACAGGATTTCCACCCACCATGCATCAGATTAGATCATCCATGCTGCCTCACCCAAACCTTGACAAAAGAGACCAGTTTCTTCTGGCTACCTGCCTCAACTACTATTCTGATGCTGCCATCCGCCTGATGTCACACATCCGATGCCAAGTGCTCCTTCTTACACCCACTATCGTCAGCGGGTACTGTTAGTGCCACCCACCTCCCCATTCTGTCACTGGGTCACTCTGTGGTCTCCTGATGCTGATGCCACCTCCACACTATGTCACCTTGCCACTCTGTGGCCTCCTCATGCTGCTGCCTCCTCCACACTATGTCACCTTGCCACTCTGTGGTCTCCTGATGCTGCTGCCACCTCCACACTATGTCACCTTGCCACTCTGTGGTCTCGTAATGTTGCTGCCACCTCCACACTATGTCATTGGGCCACTTCTCATGCTGTTCCCACCGTCCCCACTTCATGACTGGGCCACTATTTTGCCTTTTTGGCCTGGTTGACATCATCATTCATTTAACCCTTCTTCTGATATGTCAGAATGAAGGAAAAATGAGACACACAACGATTTCTGTCTGTGTAGCAGCTGTAAGGCCTGCATGGTCCCATCAGAATTGGCTTATGATTTGGTAGCCAAAAGCAGGAGTGGGTTCAAAACACAGAAGACATGCAAATATTCCATTCACGTGTCATCTGTGTTTTAGATCCACTCCTGTTTTTTTTTTTTTTTGGGCATTAGCAATACTGATGGATTACTGACCAAATGCTGACCAAGTGAAGGGGGTTGTTGAACAGACAGGATCCGTTTTTTGGGGGGAAGGGCAAAATATCAGAGGATCAGAGGAAGGGCAAAATAATCAGTGACATCAACACAAACTTACTGCTGACACCGTCTCCACTCTGTCAGGGGGGCTCTACTTGTATAAGCATTTAATAGAACAGGTTCTGTACACATCTATGTGGAATCAGCTGACGACGGTGTAAAAGAAGTGCGCTCTTTTATGCTATAGTAGGATCTTGGGTGTCTGCATGGTTCTTTATACCTGATGCTAACATTGACCTGTAAGGCTGAGTTCACACTTGAGTTATTTGGTCAGTTTTGGCCCCATAACTGCCCAAAGAAGTGAAGTGTGCAGTGATTCTAAGAGCAACGCCTGTCATCTGCGTGTCATGCGGACTCACTGTATTGTTTCACTACCACAGCAGACTCCCTATGCGTGTTGCTGCAAGGCACAGTGTTCTACACCAATATACAGGCTCTCTGCAGCCAGGAAATAGCTGTTTTTTAACTCGATTCACAACAAATTGATTCGGATCAAATCATTTCGGAAAATTCGGCGAACTGACCGAATAATTTTTTGGGGGAAATTCGCTCATCTCTAGTAGATGACATTGCCACCAATTTTGATGTCAGTCGGTGAGGGCCGTATTTTATAATGTGTATATATTTGAATTGCTCTCACGTGGAGTTTTTTGGAGTATCCTATGAATGCAACATTGTGATGCTTTCTATTCTTGCATGTCCAGTCCTCGAGGAAACAGATGGTTTTAATAAGTTCTTCAATGTTGTTAATGAACTGTTTGGTTTATCAGACACATAGGGGGCTCATTTACAATGCTACATAAATACAAGGCCACACTCAGCAAGTGTATGATGGGAATGTATTACGGGTTGTGACTGCACATTGCAGAGGTATTGTATCGTTTTGGAAAAACAATGTTAATTTGGGTCAATTTACCTCATCAAAAATGAAATACAGCTTGTTTGGTTTAAATTATTATTTATTTTAGCCTGATAAACCACTAACTTAGCAAGTCCCTGAACTGCTACTATAACTTCTGCTTTGATATATGACCTTTTCCTAGACTGTTCCTAAAGCTGCCAACTAAATTACTCCCCAATTGCTCATAAAACCTATCCATCTAACTGCTCCTATTATCTCCTACCAACAACTTGTATGACTTGTATGTTTTTAGTCATTTTGGCAACTACTAACAGTGCCATAGCTATGCTTTCATTTTCTGGGGCCACCAAACAGCCTGACCAAGAAAGAGCACCTTGTTTGCACCCTCACCAGCATCTCCTTAGCTATGACTCAACCCTCTGAATAAGGAAGGACTACAAACAGAATCTAGGGCATACATGCACCTCAGGTCACCATTGTCTTTTTATACTGAGAAATAAGTGGCTTCTTTCTGGAATCATGAATAAATTCGTGTTATCATAGCTATGCCTCATATCAGGATGAGGAAAAGAAACCCAAAGAGAGCTGCTCATCACGGTGGATGCTAGATAACTTTGTTATTGGTCAAAAATTACACGTTTCGGGGCCCCTTCTTCAGATTCAAGGCCATTAACTCAGAAAGCCATAATACAATATTTGAAAATAAGTTTTCTAAACCAAACAGCCCCTTTTATTCCTGGTTGTAATTAAACGAAAACTCTGGACCCCTTATCATGAAAAGAGTTCTGTCAACTTTACTTAACCACTCCAACCATAAAATCTCCCAGACTCCCTGATATCTTTTCAGAAGACTTTCTTCTGGGAGTTTCTAAAATGTCATCCTATCTATCCTTTTCTAAAACACCTAGATATTTTCAATTGCCCCAACATTTCCTGTAAGTTAAACATAATTCATTGAATTCCTAAAACTTCTGCACAATATAACACGTTTTCAAAAGTTTCTGCAATCTTTTTTTTTTTTTGTTATATCCACATTTTCTAGCCAGAGTTTTTTTTTAGCATTTATTCTTAAATCACAGCAGCAAAACCAGATGAAGATGCTGTCTATTCATACTTAAAGGGATACATATATCAGAAATTAATATTTTTATAAAAAAAAGCAATTTTTTATTATAACTTTTGGATATTTTTATTTTTTTTACAATTTCTTCAGTAGTATGCTGTTGAAAATTAAATACAAAATATTGTTCTCTCGCAGCAATCTTAAAGGGGTTGTCCGGGTTCAGAGCTGAACCCGGACATACCCTTATTTTCACCCCGGCAGCCCCCCTGATGTTTACATTGGAGCATCTCATGCTCCGATGCGCTCCCTTGCCCTACGCTAAATCGCGCAGGGCACGGGTTCTTTTGTTTTCAATAACACACTGCCGGGCGGAAACTTCCATTTTACTGGCTAAGGCAGCGCTAAATCCCACCCATCAGTGTCGGTGACGTTACCGGGGTTCCTGGCAGCCCCATGGAGAGCCCGGTGGGTCACCGAATCTCCAAAAAATGCCTTTGCCCTGCGCGATTTAGTCTTCTTGATTTAATCTTCTTGATTTTCTTTTTTAACTATTACTTTTACTTACACTAGTGCTCCAGAGTCTCTGTCTCTCTGTCTGTCTCTCTCTCAAACTACTTCTTTTTCTTTCTTCTCTCTCTCTTCTAATCCTCTGAGATCTCTAGGCTCTTTGCTCTGTCAGCCGCCGCCCAGGAGTAGCAGGCACGCGCAGGCAGGAAGCTGGCCTGGGTCCAGACGTACGACAGGCGGAGGCGGAGCCTGAAGGCAGCGTGCATGCCATGTGATCATCAGCGTCATCCCTGCCTGGCTGCCCTGTGTGTGTCTGTGAGTTACTTGTGCCGCCGTACCTGCCCCCCTGCGCTGCCCGGCCCCGCCCTGCAGCCTCCATCACCTCTCTGTGTGCCGCACTGCCCACGCCGCTATTGCAGGCAGCGGCACGCCCGGGCCATTCTCTGGCAGGTTAGGAAGACAGACACTCTGGGGGGGGGGGGGGGGTTTGAACCCCCCTAACCCCCCCCCCCCCTTATCTACGCCTCTGCTGTATAATGACAGTTTACTTAACTGTATAATATGCTTTGTGTTTCTGTTCCTCACCATTTCATTCTCTGCTTACTGTCAGTGAATAGAAACTTTCATTATGCTTACATCCTAAAGCTGAATACAGACTCAATACTTGTCACAGCTGAGAGTAGGCCATCAATGACAGCAAGCATAGATCATGAAAATACATTGAGTATAATAGGAAGTTACGTGATTATCTACACAATTATTGAGCTTTTCTTACAATACACTGTCATTACTCTCAAATAGCTTTTCCTCGTAGGAATTTTTAAAGCAGCGCTGCACTTAAATTAAGAAGGTTCACAAGTTTATAACTTATTGCATACCCCCTTAGCAAATGTATAATTACCCAGCATCTATGAAAATCAATAGGTGTCCAAGTAAAGAGCATGCTCAGCAGGCATCCAAACCCAGAGCTACTCTTTGCAGTAGGTCTACACTTTATCAATTGGGGGGGGATCAAAATCAGGGGAACCTCTCTCAATAACCTCCACTTAACCAAATAAGACATGGAAAGGGGTCATTCAAAGAGAACAAACTCTTTAAAGTAATTATATTATAATAGTAAAGTAAAAAACTATAGACACATTTCTATCATTTAAAGGGAACCTGTCACCAGGATTTTGGGTATAGAGCCGAGGACATGGGTTGTTAGATGGCCACTAGCACATCCGCAATACCCAGTCCCCATAGCTCTGTGTGCTTTTATTGTGTAAAAAAAAAACGATTTGATACATATCCAAATTAACATAAAAGAGTCATATCTTACTTGTGTGACCAGAGAAGAGTCATATTTTCAAGCTCTGACTCATCTCAAGTTAATTTGCATATGTATCAAATAGTTTTTTTTGCAGAATAAAAGCACACAGAGCTATGGGGACTGGGTATTGTGGATGTGCTAGTGGCCATCTAGCAACCCATGTCCTCAGCTCTATACCCAAAATCCCGGTGACAGGTTCCCTTTAAAGAGGACCTTTCACTTGTATAAACTATGTGAACTGAGTATGCTGCCATATAGAGCGGCGCCCGGGGATCTCACTGCACTTACTATTATCCCTGGGCGCCGCTCCGTTCTCCCGTTATAGGCTCCGGTACCTTTGCTCCTTAAGTTATAGTAGGCGGGTCTTCCCTTGTCCTGTGGGCGTCTCCATCTCCTCACAGCCTGGGAGAAAAAAACCTCCCAGGCTGTGAGCTGTGCGCTGCGATTGGCCTAGGAGAAGGAGACGCCCACAGGACAAGGGAAGACCCGCCTACTACAGGGAGTGCAGAATTATTAGGCAAATGAGTATTTTGACCACATCATCCTCTTTATGCATGTTGTCTTACTCCAAGCTATATAGGCTCGAAAGCCTACTACCAATTAAGCATATTAGGTGATGTGCATCTCTGTAATGAGAAGGGGTGTGGTCTAATGACATCAACACCCTATATCAGTTGTGCATAATTATTAGGCAACTTCCTTTCCTTTGGCAAAATGGGTCAAAAGAAGGACTTGACAGGCTCAGAAAAGTCAAAAATAGTGAGATATCTTGCAGAGGGATGCAGCACTCCTAAAATTGCAAAGCTTCTGAAGTGTGATCATCGAACAATCAAGTGTTTCATTCAAAATAGTCAACAGGGTCGCAAGAAGCGTGTGGAAAAACCAAGGCGCAAAATAACTGCCCATGAACTGAGAAAAGTCAAGCGTGCACCTGCCAAGATGCCACTTGCCACCAGTTTGGCCATATTTCAGAGCTGCAACATCACTGGAGTGCCCAAAAGCACAAGGTGTGCAATACTCAGAGACATGGCCAAGGTAAGAAAGGCTGAAAGACGACCACCACTGAACAAGACACACAAGTTGAAACATCAAGACTGGGCCAAGAAATATCTCAAGACTGATTTTTCTAAGGTTTTATGGACTGATGAAATGAGAGTGAGTCTTGATGGGCCAGATGGATGGGCCCGTGGCTGGATTGGTAAAGGGCAGAGAGCTCCAGTCCGACTCAGACGCCAGCAAGGTGGAGGTGGAGTACTGGTTTGGGCTGGTATCATCAAAGATGAGCTTCTGGGGCCTTTTCGGGTTGAGGATGGAGTCAAGCTCAACTCCCAGTCCTACTGCCAGTTTCTGGAAGACACCTTCTTCAAGCAGTGGTACAGGAAGAAGTCTGCATCCTTCAAGAAAAACATGATTTTCATGCAGGACAATGCTCCATCACACGCGTCCAAGTACTCCACAGCGTGGCTGGCAAGAAAGGGTATAAAAGAAGAAAATCTAATGACATGGCCTCCTTGTTCACCTGATCTGAACCCCATTGAGAACCTGTGGTCCATCATCAAATGTGAGATTTACAAGGAGGGAAAACAGTACACCTCTCTGAACAGTGTCTGGGAGGCTGTGGTTGCTGCTGCACGCAATGTTGATGGTGAACAGATCAAAACACTGACAGAATCCATGGATGGCAGGCTTTTGAGTGTCCTTGCAAAGAAAGGTGGCTATATTGGTCACTGATTTGTTTTTGTTTTGTTTTTGAATGTCAGAAATGTATATTTGTGAATGTTGAGATGTTATATTGGTTTCACTGGTAAAAATAAATAATTGAAATGGGTATATATTTGTTTTTTGTTAAGTTGCCTAATAATTATGCACAGTAATAGTCACCTGCACACACAGATATCCCCCTAAAATAGCTAAAACTAAAAACAAACTAAAAACTACTTCCAAAAATATTCAGCTTTGATATTAATGAGTTTTTTGGGTTCATTGAGAACATGGTTGTTGTTCAATAATAAAATTAATCCTCAAAAATACAACTTGCCTAATAATTCTGCACTCCCTGTATAATTTAAGGAGCAAAGGTACCGGAGCCTATAACGGGAGAACGGAGCGGCGCCCGGGGATAACAGTAAGTGCAGTGAGATCCCCGGGCACCGCTCTATATGGCAGCATACTCAGTTCACATAGTTTATACAAGTGAAAGGTCCTCTTTAAGGGCATCTGTCAGCAGATCTGTACCTATGACACTGGCTGACCTGTTACATATGCGCTTGGCAGCTGAAGACATCTGTGTTGGTCCCATGTTCACATGTGCCCGCATTGCTGAGAAAAATTATGTTTTAATATATGCAAATGAGCCTCTAGGAGCAACGGGGATGTTGCCATTACACCAAGAGGCTCGTTGTCCTGGCACTTAAACCATATACAGTAATCTGGCCACCTGCTGCAGAGGGAAGGCCACCAGGCCACTACCTCTTGGAATAGTCCCGATGTAGTTGGCGGCTGACCCACAGGAGCCCACAGAGCAGACAAGCAGCAGAGAGTGAAAGTCCAATAAACTGGCGGAGTTCGGTTCCAAGGCAGACTAACAGAAAAGCACACCTTCCCTGGGAACTAGCAAGTTAGGAACCTAGAGCTCTGTCTCCCTCCCCTAGAGGAAGGTGCCTTAATCACACAAAGGTGACTAGCCATTGGCTGGCAGAGATTTGCAGCAATTGGACACTGGCCCTTTAAGAGCCAAGAGGCAACGCGCAAACACCCAAAGGGAACAGCGAAGAGGCCTAGCAGGCTGGTGACATAGGCTAGTGATGCAGCACCGGTGCTTGCCCCGGATAGCTGGACCATGGTGGGCACCAAGTGCCGGAATGACAACAGTGAGCAAAAGATTGCATTCAATTGCACAGCAACGGTGGACCTCTTGGACATATGTTATACGGTATCTTCTTAACTAGTTTCTGCTGCATTACACTATGACGTGTCCCCAGCTGCTCCTATACTGCTTCACCCCATCACGTCTTCCATTGGAGCGCTTGATTCGTGTGTGGCCAATTAATCCTGTTTGAGTAACAGACTTAGTCAGTGTGTGGTTGGCTTTTATAGACCTTTTTCATTTTAAGGTAACAGTCTGCACTATATCAATAGTAAAACTAGAACCGGACTCCGTGTCTGATGTCAGCGAAATAAGCTATTAGCATAATTTGTATGTCTCCAAACACAGGCCGGCTAAGAAGAAAAAGAGCACAGTCCTCTCCCAGAGGCATGTCATGGGGAGTCTAAAATCTTACTCTGTGTTATAAACATAAATCTGGACAAGTCTTCTCTCTCTCAAACTCAGACACTAACTTAATTGTGCACTAATTCCACCAGGGATACAGGGAGATAGAGTAGTCAGGGGAATATAGGAGGAATTTTCTAAATTCTCACTTTTTATAGATCAAATTAAAGGAGTGCTCCGATTTGGATCATCTGTCATTATGGCCGTCAGTGGAGGTGTCTAAAGTCCATGCCATGATCTCATTACATCATAGTCGCCTGAGCAAGCTGTAGGCAGCTGTATGTTGCGTCCATCACAGTCAAAGACTATATGTAGTACCCCAGAGGGGGCACCACCATTCTTACACCTAGCTACCGTTTCTAATGGCATCAAAAAATTTCATCTGTGTATTTATTTCCAGGTCCTCTAATGCTGTGTCTTCATAATATTGCTATGTAACTGTTATGTGTTGTATTTCATGCAATGTGCCTGGTTGTCCAGCAGGTGGCAGTTTCTCTGGCAGACAGATCTTTAGATAGAATGGAACTTACCATTCCATTCTCCCTCTTTGGTCAGAAGTGGGCTAGTCTTGTTTACTACCAGGGGAGGGGTTGCAGGAAGCTATAGTCAGTCTATAGTGGAGTTGGAAAGAGAAGAGACACGGCGCAGTGAGGGGAGTTCCCCCTCCTGCAGCAGGAGTCTTCCAGGTGAAACAGCTTATAAAGCACCACGACTCCTTGCACTTTATAGATGGAGTAAGATGGAGTATTACGAGGGGGTCAACGGCCAAAGGCACCCCACTTAACACTACCAGAACTTCTACAAAGTCCAGAAACCAGACCGAACCCAGAGTTTAGTACAGCAGAGAAAGGCAAAGCAAAGTGTTCAAGTTCACCTGCCAGTACATTATAAAACCTGCTGGAGCCAGAGAAAGATCAAATATTGTATGGATACAAGTTAATTCAAGTGGGGCTACTTTCACACTTGCGTTTTGTACGGATCCATCATGGACGGATCAGTTCAGATAATACAACCGTCTGCATCCGTTCAGAACGGATCCGTTTGTATTATCTTTAACATAGCCAAGACGGATGGGACACAATGTAAGTCAATGGAGGACGGATCAGTTTTCTATTGTGCCAGATTGTGTTAGTGAAAACTGATCCATCCCCATTGACTTACATTGTGTGCCGGGACAGATCCGTTTGGCTCAGTTTCATCAGACGGACACCAAAACGCTGCAAGCAGCATTCTGGTGTCCGCCTCTGTAACGGACCGTTTCAGCAGACAAGGGGTTAAAATCCGTTTAGGCGATATGCCCCTTTCTGAGAGACAGGCACAGCTACTGCAGAACACCAACCTCCCGAACTGGATACAAAATAGCATTCCAAACTGGAACCTCGCAAATAGCTGTCAGCAGACGAACAGGAAAAGCGTACAGTCAGCTTACACTCCTGGCAATCAGTCTCCAACAGCATACAGGGAATCCCCCCAATAACGAGACAAGGCTCCATCTTGAGGGTCAGCCGTGGTCTGACTGTACTTCAGGTACAGCCCCTTTTATTCATAAAAAGCAAACATAGTACTGCCCACAGGGTTTTGAAATCCAACCAATCAATATCTTACAACACACAATGCAAGTACAGCAACCAATCGTTCCCGCCCCCTAGAGGACCAGAAGGGAGACTGCGACACAGAACAGATACAACACATCCCCACAATGCATCATGGTTTCCTCCTCTCTGTCCCAGAGACAACCGAAGGCAATCCAATTATCTCTCAGGACAAAGGGGAGATCGCCAATACACATGTGGAGACAACAGGACAGACATCACCATTTAAACACACAATGGCACAATGGAACAATAGAAACACACCCAGCATATTCCTCCCAAGCTGACAAGTTACACTTATTATAAATTGTTACAACTTTGTGAGGTTACATTGTCCATACATATAACTTACATCAATTTAAACAGTATAACTTGGGGGACAAACCTATCCAAAATTCACTTGAATAGGGTCAGGGGTTCAAAAGTTAGCATGGGCCATAATCCTGAGGCAAGAGGCTTTTAAATAGCCCCCTCCAAAACACCGTGGCGAGGTTGGTTTCGCCACAGCCTCCAAAGCGGAATGGAGACTGAACTGATGCAAACTGATGCATTCTGAGCGGATACTTATCCATTCAGAATGCATTAGAATGCAAACTGATCCATTTTGGACCGCTTGTGGGAGCCCTGAACGGATCTCACAAACGGAAAGCAAAACGCGAGAGTGAAAGTAGCCTAAAACTGTTGAACTTTCTCAAGTCTGGACTAGACTTATTCTCCACCAACTACAACTCTCCTCTTTGAATGCACTGTAATTTGCTCCAGATATATGGCAAAAATTGGCATATATCTGACAATAAATGACTATTATTTCCAGGATGCTGGTTCTAGGAGGTTCATCTAACTAGACCCAGCCCAGCCCTAACAGTGACAACAACAATTCAGCCCCAGACGATAAAATAAAAAATGTAGAAAACAAAATAAATTAGAAACAAAAAGTAACCCACCCCCCAAAAAAGTTCCTTGTGATCATTATTTTCATACTACTAGCAAAGTCCCAATTTCCTAAAAGTAGACACATCATATATTAAAATTTTTGGTATATATAATGAGTGCAGATAAAACATCCATATTAGGGTAATATAGTATATTACTGTAAGGAAAAAATAGATAAAATGCAAAAATCATATTTTGTACTTTTTTTTTCTTAAGCCATAAACCTACTTAAAAAGGCAGCGTTTATGTGTAAATATATACAGACGTGGACAAAATTGTTGGTACCCTTTGGTCAATGAAAGAAAAAGTCACAATGGTCACAGAAATAACTTTAATCTGACAAAAGTAATAATAAATTAAAATTCTATAAATGTTAACCAATGAAAGTCAGACATTGTTTTTCAACCATGCTTCAACAGAATTATGTAAAAAAATAAACTCATGAAACAGGCATGGACAAAAATGATGGTACCCCTAACTTAATATTTTGTTGCGCAACCTTTTGAGGCAATCACTGCAATCAAACGCTTCCTGTAACTGTCAATGAGACATCTGCACCTCTCAGCAGGTATTTTGGCCCACTCCTCATGAGCAAACTGCTCCAGTTGTGTCCGGTTTGAAGGGTGCCTTTTCCAGACTGCATGTTTCAGCTCCTTCCAAAGATGCTCAATAGGATTGAGGTCAGGGCTCATAGAAGGCCACTTTAGAATAGTCCAATTTTTTCCTCTTAGCCATTCTTGGGTGTTTTTAGCGGTGTGTTTTGGGTCATTGTCCTGTTGCAAGACCCATGACCTGCGACTGAGACCAAGCTTTCTGACACTGGCTAGTACATTTCTCTCTAGAATTCCTTGATAGTCTTGAGATTTCATTGTACCCTGCACAGATTCAAGACACCCTGTGCCAGACGCAGCAAAGCAGCCCCAGAACATAACAGAGCCTCCTCCATGTTTCACAGTAGGGACAGTGTTCTTTTCTTGATATGCTTCATTTTTTCGTCTGTGAACATACAGCTGATGTGCCTTGGCAAAAACTTCGATTTTTGTCTCATCTGTCCACAGGACATTCTCCCAGAAGCTTTGTGGCTTGTCAACATGTAGTTTGGCATATTCCAGTCTTGCTTTTTTATGATTCGTTTTCAACAATGGTGTCCTCCTTGGTCGTCTCCCATGTAGTCCACTTTGGCTCAAACAACGACGGATGGTGCGATCTGACACTGATGTTCCTTGAGCATGAAGTTCACCTTGAATCTCTTTAGAAGTCTTTCTAGGCTCTTTTGTTACCATTCGGATTATCCGTCTCTTAGATTTGTCATCAATTTTCCTCCTGCGGCCACGTCCAGGGAGGTTGGCTACAGTCCCATGGATCTTAAACTTATGAATAATATGTGCAACTGTACTCACAGGAACATCTAGTTGCTTGGAGATGGTCTTATAGCCTTTACCTTTAACATGCTTGTCTATAATTTTCTTTCTGATCTCTTGAGACAGCTCTTTCCTTTGCTTCCTCTGGTCCATGTCGAGTGTGGTACACACCATATCACCAAACAACACAGTGATTACCTGGAGCCATATATATAGGCCCAATGGCTGATTACAAGGTTGTAGACACCTGTGATGCTAATTAGTGGACACACCTTGAATTAACATGTCCCTTTGGTCACATTATGTTCTGTGTTTTCTAGGGGTACCATCATTTTTGTCCATGCCTGTTTCATGAGTTTATTTTTTTACATAATTCTGTTGAAGCATGGTTGAAAAACAATGTCTGACTTTCATTGGTTAACATTTATAGAATTTTAATTTATTATTACTTTTGTCAGATTAAAGTTATTTCTGTGACCATTGTGACTTTTTCTTTCATTGACCAAAGGGTACCAACAATTTTGTCCACGTCTGTAATATAAAAAAACTGCACAAAAAGTTATGTCTGCAGCCCAATAAATAAAAAAATCTGTAGCTGTTAGGCCTCATGTACATGACCGTTGTTGTGGTCCGCAACCGAGACGCATATTTTGCGGCTCGGGTGCGGACCCATTTACTTCAATGGGGCCGCAAAAGATGCAGACAGAACTCAGTGTGCTGTCCACACCCGTTGCACCGTTGCCGTGGCCCCGCAAAAAAATTTATCATGTCCTATTCTTGTCCGTTTTGCGGACAAGAATGGGCATTTCTACAATGGGCCGCCCGTTCCGTTACACAAATTGTGGAAGGCACCATTTTTTGCAGATCTGCGGTTTGCGGACCGCAAAAAACAGCACGGTCGTGTGCATGAGGCCTTAAACTAACATGTGACAAAATGGCTAAAGTATGTCTGGTCCTCAAGACTGAAATTTCCTTGCTCTTGAATTGGTTAAATGAGATGCTTGAATAAAACATGAATTTACCCAGTATTCCATGGTAGAACACATTCTTTGTAGCCATGTACCAAATTAGTGCCCTAAACAGCCCCCCCCCCTCCCCCCATGTACTGTAGAAGGCCCTTTAATTCTCTCCTTTTTTAAGTCATAATTTAAAGATGACCTTTCTATCTAAATGTTAGATAAACCAAAGCCCATATTGACTTCTTGTATACAGATGTTATGATTTTGTATCAGTTGAGTTCTATGAGCTGCACTAGTATGAGAGGAAGGAGGGGGAGAAGACATGTCTGTAGCCTGAGCGAGCAATGCACTCACAAAAAAGCCACACTAAGCCAACGATAAATAAAAAATAAGTGCATCTTTATTAGTGCACCACAAAAGTACGCTAAAAAAATACACAACACAACCCTCCATTGCAGCTGTTATGAGGCCGAGTAGATGAGGGAGATATCTTAACTATAACAGGGACCACAGAGGAAAGAATTAGTTAGAAATATGGAGGATAAATGAGAAATTAGAGCAGAACTTGGGCAGAACTCTAAGTTGTGAAGGAAGGGAGGAAATGATACAGAGGACAGAGAAAATTCAAGTAATCACAACCTTTCGATTTTGTAAACTAATGGTGCTCTTTTTTTTTTTTTTTTTTTTTTTTTTTTTTCTCAACAAAAATTTATTAGAAAAACACTACAAAACATTTTTTACAGACATTTTTACAATCTCTCAATTCTTAGTGTCCCAACTAATTATATATAATTATAATTTATTCAATTCATCTTTTCTTTCATTTAGAAAACCCTCCCCTCCCTCCCCCCTAATCCCTAATCTGTGGTGCGTCAAAGCAGGCCCCCCGTAAATAAACCAACTTGACCTCGACTAATCAATCAATCTTCCAGCCATCCCATATCTTATTCCACTGTTCCTCAACCTCCCTCCGTTTATATAAAATTTTCTCGTAGTTTTTTACCTTATCGGTTAGGTTTATCCATGTGTTGATGTCTGGAGTGGAACGGGCAAACCAGGTCCGGCTGATCAGTACTCTAGCCAGCATCAATATTCTACTCAGGAAGATCTTTTGATACTTATGATTTTTTAATTTGGAAAGATCATTAAGCACGAATACTTGTGGTTCAAAAGGAATTCGAATTTTTAATTTGTAGATAATACAATTATTGATGTTATTCCAGTAGTTTGTGAGTTCTGGACAAGTCCATATCATATGGAGGAAGTCCGCTCCTACAGTGTCACATTTGGGGCAGTTGGACATATCTCTTAACCCACATTTATTCATCCATAAGGGAGTAATATATAATCTGTGACAAATACAGAATTGTATTAAAACATGGTTGAAGTTCTGGGATACTGAAACCAAATTCCCAAAAATATTCTCCCAACCTTCTACTTGTAAATTCGGACAATCCGCCTCCCACGCTTTTTGTCCTGGTGAGTGTGTATCACTAAACCGTGCCTTAAGTAATAACTTATATATATTTGAAATCTTTATTTTAACAAGTGCACCCCCTACCCACTCATTCAAAAAAGATAAATTATCTATATCCAACAATCGCTTATCATCCAAACTGGATAATACAGATCGCAGTTGAAGGTACCTAAACCATGAAAGATTTCTTATATTATGTGTCATTTCTATAAAGGATTTAATTTCTCTATCTTTAACTACCTGTGAAATATATAAGATTTTATTCTTCTGCCAAAATATGTCAGCTGCAATATCATCTAAGCTTTGTAAATAGAAATTATGCCAAAGAGGCGAAAATGTGAATGAACCCTTAACCTTCAACCATGTCCTAGTTGTATTCCACATTTTCAAAAGTAGATTAATAGTTTCTCTATAGCCGTGCTCATAACTCTTCAATAAACCGGATTCCAACAAAGTAAAAATATTATTGTGAGCATGGCTAGTTACCAGCTTCCTCAAGAGTGCGCTGTTCTCTGATTCATAACACCACAATAGCTGAGCTGCAATAAAGTACCCTTTAAAGTAGGGGAGATTTAAACCCCCAGACTCCACGGATTTATACAAATATTCCAACTTAATTCGAACTCGCTTTCTTCCCCATATTAAATCATTAATTATTCTTTCAATAAGTTTAAAGTGTTTGTCATGTATCCAAATAGGTGTATTCCTGAGCACATAGAGAAATTGTGGTAATATCACCATTTTAACTAGTGAGATTCGATCAGCTCTGGATAGGGGAAGTTTCAGCCAGATTCCTATTTTAGCTCTGGTCTTTACTATTATGGGAACCAAATTAAGTTGTAGAAAATTTTCAACCCGAGGCGATATAGTCAGACCCAAATATTGGAAAGTATCAACAATATCCAACTGTATAACAGGAACCTCCTTCTGTGGCAGAGGGTCTATTGGGAGCAGACTGGTCTTGGCCCAATTTATACAAAGACCAGACACCTCACCAAATAATTTAACCATATGAATGATCCTAGGAAGAGTAGTTTCCGTATGATCTATAAAAAACAGAACATCATCTGCATATAATGAGATGCGGTCTTGTGTTCCTAACGTACCGAATCCTTTAACCTGATCATCTTGCCTGATGGCCATCGCAAGGGGTTCGATATAAATATCGAATAGCAGGGGAGATAGTGGACAGCCCTGGCGGGTGCCTCTCTTTAAATCAATACTGCCGCTCAGGATTCCATTAAGACTCAGTTTTGCCCTTGGAGATCTATACAGTAGCTTAAGAGTGCGTATAAATCTTTCTCCAAAGCCCATCCTTGCAAGAACCTTCCAGAGGAAACGCCACTCCACCCTGTCAAAGGCCTTAGAGGCGTCCAATGACAGGATGGAGCGGGCAGTCCCCCCCGGGGCCTGAATATTGGAGAAGAGCCGGTGTAAATTATGATGTGTACCCTTATTTTGGATAAAGCCGCACTGATCCGAATGGACAATGGAGGAGATGACCCTGGAAAGCCTTGTTGCCAGGACCCTCGCAAGGAGCTTTACATCTGCATTGAGCAGTGAAATTGGTCTATATGATTCTAATTCTAAGGGGTCCTTGTTTTTTTTCGGTATTAGTATTATTATGGCCTCCATCATTGAATCTGGCAGCATCCCATCCTCCACTGATTCAGCAAAGACCTCCAACAGTCTGGGAAGAATGCAGTCCCCATATTTGCTATAAAATTCATATGGAAGCCCATCTGAACCAGGGGTGGAGTTAGCCGAGCATAGTTTAGTAGCTCCCTCAAGTTCCTGCATTGAGACCTCCATTTCTAGTGCTTTCTTTTCCGACTCAGTAATAGTTGGAAACTTGATCCTATCTAAGTAGAGATCTATCTTATCATCTGTGATGTTAGAATCAGCTTTATACAAATCAGTAAAATAATCAAGAAAGGCCTTCTCCACCGGGCCCTGTGTAGTGACTATCCTACCATCACTCAAACGAAGTTTATCTATATGTTTTTTGGGTTGTTGATTGGAGATTACCCTGGAAAGGAGTTTACCAGGTCGGCCTGATTCTGTAAAGTATTTTTGCCCTTTAAAAAAAAGGTTCTGTTGGGCCTTATCCAATAAAAAATTAGCATATATTTGTGTGGCTCTTTGCATATTTTGCCTATTCCTCTCGGTCTTGTTCCTATAGAAGGATTCTGTTGCTAACACTGCGTGTTCTTTTAGATTTTTCTGTTTCTTTCCATATTCCTGTCTAAGGTTCGCAATGTTACTAACCATCAATCCCCTCATGTACGCCTTGAAAGTATCCCATACTACTTGAGTTTTTGCTGAACCGTAGTTAATTTCCCAGAATCGACCTATTTCGTTTTGAATTGTTTCATGTGTCTTTATAACTGATAACCAATAGGGATTTAATCTAAAAGGAGATTTTGGTATATATCTTTCCTGAGATAAACATAATTCAAATAGTATCGGAGAGTGATCAGATACTGACCTTGTTTCGTATTTCATTCGCTTTATCTGATTCACATATTTACTATTTATCAATACAAGATCTATTCTGGACAACGATTTACCTGCTTTACTAAAGCATGAGAAAGCCCTTTTCCCCTGACCCAGATGTTCCCAAGCGTCCTCAAATCCAGCCTCCAGGCAGAACCGTGCCAGGGGGGACCCCTGGACCGGACTGTCACTCCTAGCACTCATAGAAATCCTATCACGAAGAGGGTCGATAACACAGTTAAAGTCGCCAATAATCAATGTTGGACATTCTGGCCATTTATCCATAAATAATAAAAGAGAATTAAGAACCGAGAAAGAAAATGGCGGTGGAATGTAGACAAAGGCCAAAATACATATCTTCCCTCCTATCTTACAGTATAAGAAAATAAATCTCCCCTGTTGGTCGACAGAGGATGCCTCACAGACGAAATCAATAAGTCTGTGTATCAACACCGTGACACCTCTCGAATAGTTGGAGAGGGTAGAATGGAACGTGTGCGCAGCCCATCCCCTGTCGAGCACTCTAGTGGTCTCCTCAGTAAGGTGGGTCTCTAGCAGGCATACTATTGCTGGTAAGTGGGCCTGTGTCAAATCAAAAATCGCTTGTCTCTTGCCTCTATCCCCCAAGCCACGTATATTCCACGCAAAAATTCTAATCAGCGTCATCAGGAAAGGTCAAAATGGAGAAATAGAAGAAAGAAGAAGAAAGAACCAAAAAAAGGGAAACCACACCTACTTTGACGCACCACAGCCCAGCCCCACCTCCCCCTCCCCCCACCCCCCGCCTACAAGCAATCCACCACATTTGTAGTAGATTTCTTTCCTTCTTTCCTATAAACTAATGGTGCTCTTGGCAGAATGGAGTTATAGGAGGTAAAGAGATAGCAGTCACACCTAGGCCTTGGTTACTGAGAGGAGTCCACATGAAGACACACTAGTATTAAAACGGCACATGGAAAGTGGGGGCCCAGGAGTTACAGTGCTATTAGGCATCACACCCTCTTTATATGCTAGACGGCTAGTACTTTACAATTGATCCCCATAAGACTATATGAAAGTTGCAGTTAAAAAGACAAAGTTAGACCGACACCTCCAAAAAAATAAGAAATAAAATACAGGTGCACGCTTCCATGACTGACATGTAAAAGCAAACAAACAGAAAATATAACAGCTCACTGCTCCATACACAAAGACATTTGCTGTCATAGTGCCCATCCAGTTGACCAGCACCCATTTGTAGTGCTGAAAACCTTAACGGCTGCCCCTACCATGAACCCTAATGAATACAAAATCTACAAGAACACGGTAGATTCTTAATTTCTTTCCTATGTTCTTCACAGAAGTTTGAAGACACAGGAATTCCCTTTGTGGGATGGGCTGGACCTTATACATTGATCTTTAATGAAAACCACTCCAACCCTAACGGCAGAATTTGCAACACGCAATCTCAGTGGGTGACGGCGTCATAGGCACCATGGTTTGTCCTTGGCTTGGCAAATGTGGCTCCTTGAACTTTGTTTCAAAGAAGAATAAAGTCCTGTAACTGTTCTCAGGCAACAGAGCCCGAAGCGTACCCAGAGTGATTTAGTCAGTGTGGTGAAAGCCTCACTTTGTATGGAAGTTATTTGAAATGCTGAGCACATAATTTAATAATAATGATAGTCATTTTGTCAGTACGTTGGGGCTCTAATACCATTATTGGTCAGATTCTAGGAAACTATAAACATTGAATCCCTGAAATAAGAGGGGTTGTTCCAACACAAACTGAATTAGACGATGAAAGGAGTTTTCAGCATTTTGTCTCTTTGCAGAGATTCTAAGCTCGGGTGCCCCTAGAGAGCTTGGCCAATAATAAGGCAGCCATGTTTAGGAGAGGCTAAATAGATTACAGGTTTTAAATATGTCCTGCATGTCACTGCTCTCCAACTTAGCATTTATGGTCCAATCTCGCAGCAGAGCTACTGAAAAGTTGATTCTGGAATACACTGTGCATTGCAGCTTGCCAGATATAGAGCTGGCTATCCACAGAGCAGTCAGAGTGCCCATGTTGACCTATGTCTAGTTCCCAAATTTGCTAATAATGGGTAAATTAGCATAACTGGACCATGTTGCTATGGAACAAGGTGGCCTGGTTTGATAAATCACATTTTAATTGTCTTTTGCATTGTTTAACTGCAGAACATATATCTCTAGGATATAATATTGGAAGAAGATAAGCTGTTGGAATCCCCATGATGCTCTTAGCAATGTTCTTCTATGAAACCTTGGATTCTGCTGGCATTCATATGGATGTTACTTTGACATGAACCACCCCACTTAAACATTGTTGCAGACCAAGTATTTCCCTTCATGGCAGTGGTACTCTTTAGGCCTAGTAGGCTTTTTTTTAGCAGGATAATGCATTCTGCCACACTGCGAAAATAGCTCAAAGATGGTTTGAGGAACATGACAAAGAGTTTAAGGCGTGGAGTTGGCCTGCAGTTTCCCCAAATCTCAATCTGATCGAGCATCTGAAGGATGTGCTGGGAAAACAAGTCCGATCCATGGAGGCCCCACCACTTACAGGACTCAAAAGATCTGTTGATAGATTCTTTGTGCCAGATACCACAGGACACCTTCAGACGTCTTGTCGAGTCCATGCCTTAATGGATCACAGCTGTTTAGTCAGCACAAGGGCCAACTACATAATTTTAGGTTTTAATTTTGGTTTCAATGTAATGGCTGATCGATATATACTAGTTACAGATTATAGCGTGAGCATGTTTATGTACGGTATATCTCTTCCCATATATTATACAGCCCAAGGGTATTGTACATTCATGCCTCGGGGTGAGTTACTGCATCCTGAATTTCTGAATTTGCTGTTTGGATTAAAGAATAAGCTGCGGTGCAGCGGCTCGGGTCATATGGCCTGCCAATAACATCTTTGTTTTGGAAGCCATAAGACACATTCAGACACTCACAAGGTCCACTGTGAAATCCAATCTACTAATTCACAAAATAATACAAACTGGGGATTGTAATGCCAGGATTTCACTGTATGCCCACTGTGCCTGCAGCTAATGCAGCATACAATGATCTCACTAAATCCTTAGCATACCATGCAGACTGGGTGTTTAAAGGGGTTAGGGACTTCATAATGGAGGGACAAAGAACCACTCCCTCTACTGTCTGAATTATCGAATTCTTCTGCAGGAATATGGCCTGTCAATTGACTTCAGCAGATGGTCTGATTATGGTGACACAGGGGATAACTTGGCGTCTGGACAACAGCCCTTTCCTTGGTCTCCCACATAAACATAAACGCTCAGATGGGCTGAGGGTGTGTGATTATTTCAATACAGTGATAAGCCGCTTCCAGAAAATTCACCTCAGTGCCTCAGGGGAGAAAAAGAAGAAAAACTTAATTTTCATATTGTCCTGTACATACACACCTACTAATCTGTCCGTGGAGTTGTCATAATAATTTTGGTAGCTCCAGCATATTTATGAACCTAGAAGCTTAAAAGGGTTCACCAGTTTTTGGACTCTTAACTTTCACTAACAGCGTGTTGTATCAGTTGAAAAACCACACTCACCTGTCTTCTGGTCTTTGTCCTGCAAACCTCCACACTGGACCTCAGCATTTCTCAGCTCTATTGTTTGTATGTGTAAAGTTGTGCAGCCATTTTTTTTTATCAACCATGTTTGCTTTATGGATATGCACCTGTGACTATGAATAGGAATGTGCTAGTCTAAATTTTATTGTAGTTGACCTCAGCATTGACATGTCCCCAAGCCGAATATCACATGTCACAAGTCACTGCTGAGACCAGTCTTTGTCTGCAGCAGCACACGTGACTCTGTCCATCTGGGACATTGCAGGTCAAGGACTGGAAGTCCAGTGGAGGGACCTGGAACGGAGAGGCAGGGAGCAGGTGAGTATGTATTTACAACATGCTGCTGGGTACAATTTAAAAAGTTCAAAAATCTGGTCAGCCCCCTTAAGATGGCCATATACTTCCCTTTAGTTCCCGTCCCCACCACCATCGCAACCATACATATTTATGATCAGTTTGGCTGAGTATGCATGCGTCCATAATAGGGAGAGTTGAGTAAGCAGCTTCCAGACACAGAAGAGAACCTAAGGAATGAGCATCTTACAGCGCCATCCTTCTCTCACTCAACACCAACTACTTAAGAGGAAAACCACATTATATGGTCTTCTGGGCCCATCAAAATTGCACAGTTTGGCTGAAATACATCTAATGTGTATGGCCAGCTTTAGAATCACCAGTGCCAACACCAGGCAAACCTGGGTTAATGCCCGAGCCTATTAAGCTTGGGGTGGCCAATGGTCAACTAGATATGCTCTTGGCTTGTCAAGCTTAGGGTGGAACAGACCAGTTGTCTCAATGTGACCCGGTCATTTGAGGGACCACATACACTTGGAACCAACCCTGAACAGTACTATGGGTCCCTCATGAACGTAGAAAGTGTAGCATTGCATGAAACTGTAGACCTTCTAATACGAGCTGATTACATTTTTGATATAATAGTTTACAAATGCAGTGTGATCCACAATGATGTGTGCAGTTGCTTATTAAATTAAAAGTAGACCACAGCCCTATGACTGTCCCAAAAAAAAAATAATCACAATGAATACTTTTTCTCATTTTGCAAGTCCTTAATGACGCCGGGTGATTCTAACAATATAAACGACTGCTGCTTAAACGACCCGGCGTATGCTAATGAACTGTAGAAAAAAAACCTGAATAATGAAGTGCATTGTGGGTATCCATCTTTCAGGTGTCTAATTATATCAGTGGTAAGCGCTCCCAGGACATGTTGTATATTATTGCAGAGCCCATTGATATTCGCTTTCGAAACAGGCCTCTTTTGTATCCACATATAAACATATTGTTTAAATTAGGCAGATCTCACAAATGGCTCTCCGGTGTGCAGCAAGGCCTCCTGGGAAATGAGATATTTGCATATGTGATGGTAACACTCTTGAAGTGCTATCTGATACAGGCGTTTCAAACACAAATACCTGGCCGGGGACAGAAAGCAGAGAGTGACGCACAATGGGTGCTGGGGCTGCTTTCCGTCCCACAGATGTGTTTAGACATTATTTTGCCTTAATGCTGATGCTCGGCCATGGAGAATTTACACGCCAGACAGGATTTCTTCTAACCATTTTCACCTCTGACCTCTCGTCTCACATCAGATATCAGGGAGTCAGCAGCTATCATTCTACAGGGCTCTTCTCTTCCATCATATATAGTGAGATGGGCTCTAAATCGCCATCTTTATATACATGAAATGATCTCATAGAATGTATCTGCTTAGATCTGGGCTTTATAAGCAAATATGTGTTTCACGCTAGCGTTTTTGCTTTCCGTTACTGAGATCCGTCATGGACTCTCACAAGAGGTCCAAAATGGATCAGTTTTGCCCTAATGCGTTCTGAATGGAAAAGGATCCGCTCAGAATGCATCAGTTTGCCTCCGATCCATCTCCATTCCGCTTTGGAGGCGGACACCAGAACACTGCCTTCAACGTTTTGCTGTCCAGTGACGAAACTGAGCCAAACCAATCCGTCCTGGCACACAATGTAAGTCAATAGGGACGGATCCGTTTTCTCTGGCACAAAACGGATCCGTCTCCCATGGACTTTCAGTGGAGTTCATGACCGATCCGTCCTGGCACACAATGTAAGTCAATAGGGACGGATAAGTTTTCTCTGACACAATCTGGCACAATAGAAAACGAATCCATCTCCCATTGACTTTCAATGGAGTTCATAACGGATCTGTCTTGGCTATGTTACAGATAATACAAACAGATCAGTTCATGACGGATGCATGCGGTTGGATTATTGTAACGGATCCATTTTTGCTGATCCATGACGGATCCGCCCAAAACGCGAGTGTGAAAGTAGCCACAATGTATCTACCCCAGTAGTTTTAGGAATAGAGGTTATATTAGCAAACTCCATGGATGAATTTGATCAAAAGTGGTCTAAAGGAAAACTGGCTTAGTTGCCCTTCGCAACTAACAAGGATCCCGGGAGCAAGTGTCCAAGTCCTCTGCAGTTTCACTGCACTGGAAATTAAATATTACAAAATTCTTAATCTGAGGGGTACTATTATTCCTGTGGACAGCGTCTAGTAGGTGTGAGAATTAGGCTAGCTTCACATCGGCTGCAGTCTTCTCTAAAAAGCTGTTCCCGCATAGCATGCAGGGAATTGGACGGCCAAAAAACGTTGCGTGCAGTGATTTTTTCCAACCAATTCCTGCCATATTTGTTGGGTAGAAGCCAGGTCTCTGCTGGACCGCAATATAGTCAATATGTGAAAAAGCTGGATCTGGAGACCTCCAGCAGGCTGTTCTGTGCTGGAACAGCCTGCTGAAAATCTCCACATCCAGAGATGTCAGATCCTGCCTTGTACCCACCGGACCCCATTGACTATAATGGGGGACTGGCAGAGATCTAGCTGCTACCCAGCAAATATGTCAGGAATTGGTTCGACAAAAAACCCTGCAAGCAACGGTTTTTGTCAGTCTGATTCCCGGCATTCTTTGCCAGAACAGCTTGATGGAGAGGACAAAGAAGCTGTGCCCCTGGTGCCACCACTTGGAAGGTAGTTATCTTATAAGTCAATGTAGTTAAAATTTTTTGAAAAAGCTTATTTTCATACCTTCTTCCCAGAGGATCTGTGCATGGCCTATAAGACTCCTCATACCTATTAGATGCTCCACACAAGGACAAACAGTAGCCCTTGGATCCCTGGCCAAGACCTTTCACCTAGCAAAGTCAGTTCTCCCTGCTCTGCACTGATGAGGAGCAATCACCATAAAACAGCTGTCTGCAAATGTGGTACTGGCTGGGTTATAATCCTAAATTATGTCTCAAGGCCTGTTTAAAAGGTTGACATAGGAAAGCTGTCTTCCAACTGGTGGCACCCGAGTTTCTGCTGTCTGTAGATGAGATGCTGGCTTACCTATTATCCAAGTCATGTCTCAAGGCCTAGTTAAAGGGTCGAACAATGACTTATAGGAAAACTGTCTTCCAACTGGTGACACCAGAGGCCCAGCTGTCTTTTCTTTTTTTGGGGGGGGAAAGAGCTAATCTGCATACAGTTGGCAATGAAATTCCATGTAAATTACCTAAATGTGTTGGAATACCCCTTTAAGTGCATGCTGAGAATACCCAAAGCTCGCGGCAGTATTTGTTGAGGTGTGGTTGAGCAGTTAAGGCGCAGGACTCTATTATACAAGGTTGTGGGTTCATTTCCCGCCTCGGCATTTTGCGCTCCCTGTGAGATCCTGGCACAGTAATTTTAGCGTTATCCATGCCAGCAAAGGGATTCAATAACCCTTGACACAAATAGCTGCCAGGACACGAAGAAAATAGTTTAACCTTTTTTGCGCCCTATTTTTTTTCTTCTGTTTGTCTTGGGAAGTTCACTTTCTGCTGGGGCACTGCATGGACAGCTATAAATTCCTATTCAAATCAATAGAAGCCAAGTTCAACAGGTAGCAGCCCAGACTTATGGAAAATAAGACAAACCCCAAATTTCACCTAGAAATTATTCTCTTTATCATAGGAACACACAGTACAAGCCATGGACGTGAAAGGACCATTCACTGTGTATGATATTATCTCTCTGGGGTGGGTACCAGGTGAACCCTCTGGTGTCTGGAGAAGGAGGGAGGACGCGGGGACCAAATCAGTGGCACATAGTTGCACATGTGGACACAATTACAACACAGCACGCAATATAAATTGTTGTGTTGCTGTGTATGCCAGTTCCGTTGTGATAAATTATAACTCTATGTAACATACGCCTCAGGTGAGACCATTTCCTAGTACAATTACCCTGAATGAAGTGGTTATTTCATGCCAGCTTGGTTTAAACAGTCAGCGCCCATGTTAATCACAGGAAGATGCTTGGATAAGTCGGTTAATACAAGGTTTTAGCCTGTTTGGGGCATTAGTGACCAAGCAATGTGTTTTAATTTTCTTATAGTCACATTCCAAGAGCTATAACCTTTTTATTTTTCTGTCAATGTAGCCATGAGCACTTGTTTTTTGCTGGACAAGTTTTTGTTTTTAATGGCACCATTTTGGGGCACATATAATTTTAGGAATTTTTACAAACTTTTTAGTGGGATAGGAAAAAACAGTAACACTCCTACTGAGACTTTATAGGGAGAGAGCTCCCTCTGTAAATTTGCAGCATTCATTTTTCAGTATAAATAACATGATAACTTTATTCTCTGGGTCAGTATGATTACAGAGATACCAAATACATTAAATTTTTTCCTCTAGGGAGCTGTGTGGGGTCTAAATTATTGCAGGACAATTTGTACTTTTCATTGGTATCTTTTTGGGGTACACTTTTTGATTGTTTTTTATTTAGTTTTTTGGTGGCAACTATGCAAAAAAAAAAAAATGCAATTCTGTATTAAATTCTTTTGTGTTCACCATACGGGATCATTTACATGATAATTGCGTAGTGCAGGTCGTTACTGACGCGGTCATACCAAATAGTGTAGGGCGGGGATCAGCAGCCTCCAGCACTCCAGCTGTTCTGAAACTACAACTCTCAGAATCCACCTTTTACTTCTATGGGAGTAACAAGAACAGCAACAACAAGTGTGCATGCAGGGAGTTGTAGTTTTACAGCATCTGGGGTACCAAAGATTGCTGATCCCTGGTGTAGGGGATTTGAGTGTTGATATTTTTTCCATTGGAATGTTTTTTGGGGGAATTTTTTATAAATAAAAGTTGTAACGGCCGTATGCATGAGGCCTTATACTGTCAATGCCATACTGACAGATACCAGCAGGCTGTGCCAGAGAGTCACAGTCTACTATGCATACACTGCAGGCAGGGCTGTGGCCTTCATTAGGCCCCAGGCTCCCATGTAAAGACATTGACACCCCATGTTTTCATTTGTGGGGTGCCGATAGGATACACAGGGAGCTCCCTCCCTCTAAACCAGTTAGATGCTGTAGTTGACTGTGGCATTTAAAGAGTTACACAGCCCAGATTAGCAGTTTCTGCCAGTCTAGGCCATTAGAGCAGGAGCCCGGCTCTCAGGGGAGCTGTGCAACGATTAGCCTAGGCTGCCTAGGCTTAGTAAACACTATAAAAGAGCATATGGGTGGTCCCTAAGGGGTTAATACATTGTTGCATGGAACTAAGCATATTAACATTAATCCTTAAATAAGGCCTCATGCACACAAACATATTTTCATTCTGTGTGCATTCCGTTTCCGTTCGTCCGTATTTCTGTTCCGCAAAAAAATAGAACATGTCCTATTATTGTCCGCATTACAGACAAGGATAGGACTGTTCTATTAGGGACCAGCTGTTCCATTCCGCAAAATACGCTCCGTGCTCATCACATGGTCCATCACACGGTCCATCGTGATGGACCGTGTGATGAGCGCAGTGACGTCGCCAAAGGTCCTTTTCCTCCCAGGTCCTCAAATAAGAAGAATGAAGACGAGCCGGGCTTCGCGAACAAGTGGATGAGGTGAGTTTAATTATTTTTATTATTTTTTTAGCCCCTAAATCCCTAATTTACTTAGCATTCTGTATTAAGAATGCTATTATTTTCCCTTATAACCATGTTATAAGGGAAAATAATAAAGATCGGGTCCCCATCACGATTGTCACCTAGCAACCATGCGTGAAAATCGCACCGCATCTGCACTTGCTTGCGGATGCTTGCGATTTTCACGCGACCCCATTCACTTCTATGGGGCCTGAAAAACGCACAATATAGAGCATGCTGCGATTTTCACGCAACGCACAAGTGATGCGTGAAAATCACCGCTCATGTGCACAGCCCCATTGTAGTGAATGGGTCCGGATTCAGTGCGGGTACAATGCTTTCACCTCACGCATTGCACCCGCGCGGAAAACTCGCCCGTGTGAAAGGGGCCTTAGTGTTGATCGAGCATGCTCGGCACATCGCGGTGTATGGCTAAATACCACGTGTGCTCGAGCGCAATGCTCGAGTCTCCTGTCCACACGTTTGTTGGCTGCACCCGATGACACGTGGTTCGGCTCAGTCTTAGTCAGGGAGAGCTGTGCTGTACTAGGGACAGATAGTGTAGGGTATTGAATTTTATTTTTTTGTTAGGCAGGGTTGGTGTTAGAGACCCATAGTTAGGACTATTGTTGTATCTTAGAGACATTATCTCCTGTGTAACGTGTGCACAGCCTAAAAAAATCTATGACATCCAGTGTACTTTTTCCGTAGATGCTGCGGACAGTGACATTACCTGCGCTACATCTCCTGTATAACGTTTCCGCATCCCAAGTATCTGTGACATTGACTGTCATTTTTTCTTAGCCTCTGGTGACAGCAGCGCCATTTCCTGTGGTACCTCTCCTGTATAACGTTTCCGCATGCCAAATATCAGTGACATTGACTATAATTTTTTTTTTAGCCGCTGGTGACAGCAGTGACATTACCTGCGCTACATCTCCTGTATAACGTTTGCGCATCCCAAATAGCTGTGACATTACCTGTAATTTTTTATTAGCCGCTGGTGACAGCAGTGACATTACCTGCGCTACATCTCCTGTATAACGTTTGCGCAGCCTAAATATCTGTGATATTCAGAGTAATTTATTTGCGCATACACTTACAAAACCTGAGCTACTGTACCTGAGACATACTTGCAAGCATATATACCATTTAATATGCAGAAGGCGAGCAGTAAGGGACGGGGAAGTGTCCGTGCTGCTGATGGTGCACGCAGAGGCCGTGGCCCTGGGCACAGTGAAACTGTTCCTGCTGCCAGAGCACAAGAAACACACTCATCCACAATACCTAGCTTCATGTCCCAGTTTGCAGGGCGGCGCAGGACACCACTCTTGAAGTCAGACCAGTGCGACCAGGTGGTCGGTTGGATTGCAGCAGATAATGCTTCCAGTCGGCTAAGCACCACCCTGTCTTCCACAAAGTCCAGTCTCGGTAGCTAAGAGTCTGGTCAACAGAATCCGAAGAGCTCTTTTCATTGCCATTCCTTGATTTGGGCCTCTCGCCAAGCCTGCTTGAAGAGGGACATGAGGAGATTGTGTGCACTGATGTCCAAACTCTTGAACATCCACAGTTACAAGAAGATGACGGTGGGGAACGGCAATTAGTGTTTCACGAGGTGGATGATGATGATGAGACACAGTTGCCATTAAGTCAATGGCAATTAGTGTCTCAAGAAGTTGATTATGAGGATGATGAGTTGTCAATAAGTGAGGTGAAGTCAGGAGGATGACCAGAGTGAGGAAGTGGAAAAGGAGGTGGTGAACAATGAAATCACTGACCCAACCTGGGAAGGTGGCAAGTCGAGCGAGGACAGCAGTACAGAGGGGGAGGGATCCACAGCACCGCAACAGGCTGGAAGAGGCAGTGGAGTGACAAAAGGGAGAAGGCGAGCCACACAAAACAGGCCCGCAACTGTTCCCCAGATCACCTTCTTGCGGCAATCTCGCTTGCCAAGCACTAAATGTGCACCTTTCTAAATTGCTGACCCTGGATATCTTGCCATTTAGGCTTGTGGACACTGAGGCTTTTCGCAGCCTGATGGTGGCGGCCGTCCCTCGTTACTCAGTCCCCAGCCGCAACTATTTTTCCTGGTGTGCCGTCCCCGCCTTACACCAGCATGTGTCCCGTAACAACACCCGTATCCTGACCAACACAGTTATTGAGAAGGTCCACTTAACGACTGACACATAGACAAGTGCTTTTGGCCAGGGACGCTACATTTCCCTGACGGCACACTAGGTGAACGTTGTGGAGGCCGGGAGCGAGTCGTACCTTGGGATGGCACAGGTGCAAATGACGCCAAGGATTGTGGGCCCTACTTCCATCAGGATTTCTGCCACCACCTACATTAGTGGCTGCAACCCCCCCTTCTCCTCCAGCTCCTCCTCCACTTCCACCTCTGAATTCTCATCTTGTAGCACCAGTCAGCCATCAGTCAGTAGCTGGAAGCAGTGTAGCACTGCAGTGGGGAAGCGGCAACAGGCTGTGCTGAAACTAATTTGCTTAGGTGACAAACAGCACACCGCCGCAGAGCTGTGGCAGGGTATAAGGGACTAGACTGGGCTGTTGTGTCTAATAATGGCCGTAACTTGGCGGCGACTTTGGAGCTCGGCAAGCTCACACACATACCATGCCTAGCACATGTGTAGTGTCCCACTAGGTAAAGGTGGGCACTACACAAGGGTTAATATGTCTGTTGCATTAATGTGATGTGTTGTGTTAATTTTTCCTGTGTTATCTGGGTATCAGGCCTGTTAGGGTGTAGTTTAGCCTCCTATGCACTAGAGGGAGCTAGTAAGCCCTTAGTATATATAGCTAGGCCCAGACAGGGAAGAGTTAGTTCAGTCCAGGTGGCTAGAAGTGTAGCCTAGTCAGCCTGAGTCTGTTTAGCTCAGAAGAATCACCCCAGTAGAAGAACTTGCCTCCTGGGAGAAACCTGCAGTTACCCTCAATCCAAGCTGTGCCAGTGGATCCAGCTAAGATAAGTAAGCTGATGGGCAGAGGAACTATAAAGCAGTGCAAGGATTAATACGGGAGGAAGATTAAGTACCAAGGATTAAAGCCAGCATTTAGGCATCCGGGCCTTGGGATACAGCCAGCCAGAATAGCTGTGGGATAGTGCAGCCTGGTCTGTGAAGCATTAATTGTTTACCCTCCAAGTATCTTGCAAGATTATTACCTGCCATTGTTGAGAAATAAGCCTGCTTGTGAAATATATGACAAAAGGGACCATTACCATCTTGTATGTACAAAGTTGGACTTTTGAAAGTAAAGCAACGTTTGGTTCACCATACTATCTGTGTACCTTACTTATTGCTACTGGAAACCGGTGTGCCACCGTTACAGGCACTGGCGTCACGATCCTTAAAGGGACCTTGCCCCAGGCACTTAAAACACCTGCAACATCCAGGGCACCTCATCCACTATCAGGCCTGGTCCCTACATACACAGTGTGCCCCAGAGGAACTTTGTGTCAGCCTCTCCTTCACTGCCGCATGCCTGCCCAGGGTTCCTCTACAGTAAGTAACCCTCGATTGCCCATAACCGTGACCTCACTTTGCAATATCCTGCAGGTCTGGTGTGCTGCACATGTGTTCAACTTAGTGGTTCAGTGGTTTCTCAAAAGACTACCCCAATTTGCCTGAGTTACTCGTGAAGGTGCGCCGCGTGTGTGCCCATTTCCAAAAGTCATCTACAGCTGCGGCCGGTCTGGCAACGCTGCAGCAGCGTTTGCAATTGCCAGTTCACCGACTGTTGTGCGACGTGAGCACATGCTGAAACGTTCCACATGTTGACCAGGCTTTGTGAGCAGCAGAGGGCAGTAGTGGAATACCAGCTGCAACATGGCCATCGTCTTTCCAGTCAGCTTCCGCTCTTCACAAGCAACGAGTGGGCATGGATGTCTGACCTCTGTGAGGTTTTATTCAACTTTGAGGAATCAACACAGATAGGGAGCGGCGATGCCGCTATTATCAGCGTAACCATCCCAATTCTGTGTCTACTGAAATGCTCACAATGAAGGCGGACACTTTGCATGTGGAAGAGGTGGAAATGGGGGAAGACAGTACACAAGGTGATAGCCAGACCACCCTACGTTCGTCTTATCAGCGTGAATTGGATGACGATGAGGAGGAGGAGGAGGAGCAGGTTTATTCCATCTATTCAGCGTGGATGGGCCAAAGAGGAGGAATAGGATGAGGAGATTGAGATTAATTCTCCTGATGAGGACAGCGAAGTCTTGTCTGATGAGACTCTGGCACACATGGCTGACTTTATGTTATGCTGACTTTCCCGTGACCCTCGCGTTATACGCATTTTGGCCAACACCGATTACTGGTTGTTCACCCTTCTCGACCCCCACTACAAAGAGAACTTCTCATCTCTCATTCCTGTGGTGGAGAGGACAAGCAAAATGGTGCAATACCAGAAGGTCCTTGTGGAAAAATTGCCACAAAAATTTCCAGCTGATAACTGTCAGCAGAATATGTAGTTCCTTGGGCAACTGAGGAGGGGAGACGAGGGGAACACACAGCAGTTCCAACAGAGGCAAGGCAACACTCTCCAAGGCCTGGGACAGTGTCATGACACCCCGCCAGCACCCTCACCCTGATGTGCGGCCTAGTGTCACAAGGAGAGAAAAGTTTTGGAAGATGATGAAGGAGTACGAAGCAGACCATGTCAGCGTCCTCAATGATCCCTCTGTGCCTTACAACTATTGGGTGTCCAAGCTGGAGACGTGGCACGAGCTGGCGCTCTACGCCTTGGAGGTGCTGGGCTGCCCTGCCGCCAGCGTTTTGTCAGAGCAGGTATTTAGTGCTGCTGGGGGCATAATAACTGATAAGCGCATCCGCCAGGCAACTGAAAATGCTGACAGTTTGACTCTTCAAAATGAACAAGGCCTGGATTGCCCCTGACTTCTCTACTCCACCAGAGGAAAGCGGCTGAACATAAAGGCACTTTAAATGTGGCTTTTATGGTGTATTGAATACACTGTATTCCCATGCACCCCTTCCACCACAAAAAAGGATAGATGGTTCAATCTTCCTTTTATCGTCCTCCTTCTCCTCCATCATATCAACATGCTTATTAGGCTGCCCTCGCTCCTAATGTTTTAGAGGGTCAGCTCAGCAGCAGGCCCTCAACCATAATTTTTTTGATGGTCAGCTCAGCAGCAGGCCCTCGCCCATAATTTTTTTCCATGGTCAGATCAACAGCAGGCCCTCACCCATAATGTTTTAGATGGTCAGCTCAGCAGCAGGCCCTCGCCCATAATGTTTTAGAGAGTCAGCTCGGCAGCAGACCCTCCCCCCTAATGTTTTAGATGGTCAGCTCAGCAGCAGGCCCTCGCCCATAATGTTTTAGATGATCAGCTCGTCAGCAGGCCCTCGCCCCTAATGTTTGAGATGGTCAGCTCACTAGCAGGCCCTGGCCCATAATTTTTTAGATGGTCATCTCAGCAGCAGGTCCTCGCCCATAATTTTGTCCATGGTCAGATCAGCAGCAGGCCCTCGCCCCTAATGTTTTAGATGGTCAGCTCAGCAGCAGACCCTCACCCGTAATGTTTTAGATGGTCAGCTCAGCAGCAGACCCTCACCCCTAATGTTTTAGATGGTAGGATTAGCAGAAGGCCCTCGCCCCTAATGTTTTAGAGGGTCACCAGCAGGCCCTTGCTCCTAATGTTTTTGAGGGTCACCAGCAGGCCATCAATCATAATTTTTCAAGGGTGTGTATGATGCCCTCCTTTATGTGTAATAAAGGGTGTATTGGAGTGCCGGTTCCTTGTAATTTTTGGCAGCCCTTTCACTTAGTGCATAGGCTTTATGAGTGTAGGAGTCCCACTACCTGAACAATTGTACCACAATGTGAATGAGGCCCTCCTTTATGTGATATGCAGGTTGTATCGGAGTGCCTCTTCCTTGTAATTTTTGGCAGCAATTGCACTTTATATACAATTAAAAATACAGGAAATAATTTTTCCTCTAAAATCAATTTTATCTTCGGTTTAGTGCGTATTATTGTCAGTCTGTAATAGTGGCGTACTACTCGGACAACATCATTTTCAGCAGCGACCTGGGAGTCCAAGATGCATCCCGACATCCTCCCCATGCTGTTCCCGAACCATTTCAGTGGTGTTTCCATCAATTTCTGACCTTTTCATATGTGAACCAGACACCCTCCCCTCTTCAGAGCAGGGGGTGCCTGGTTTAATGCTCGGGTTCTCCCGAGCATCCCGTGGTGTTCTACTCGAGCACCCAAACACTTTGGTGCTTGATCAACACTAACTACTATATATAAATAGCTATACAGTATATAATATATGCTGTATAATATTGGTGAGGGTAAAAACGTCTTGGAAGAGAAAATATGTGATCCATGACTATTTGTATTTGAAGTCCCATAATTGGTTCTCTTTCTTCAGTCTTCTGGTTCTGGTCTTATGAGAGTTTGGTAATTATGTGCCATCAATGGCGCTATTAGATCTTAAAGAAATTTTACAGTAAAGGAAATGAGAGCAGACATGTCTAACCTGAGCCACATGTGTCTAGGTGGTCTACATGCTAATCGCTGCCATTAATGTTGCTGCTCAGTGCAAGTGTGCTATGGGGTACAGGGCCCAACAGGGAGTCAATTTCCCGACACAATATGACAGACATGGAGGAGGGGGTGCCGAAAGAAACATCTTTACTGACAAAGAGGCTGTTTCTACTTAGCTGAAGCATAGTCTCTCAGACAGACATCTACCGTCACTACAGATCAGAACTGGTTTAACGGCACAGCAGTGCTGGACATCAGCTCAACTACTACGGTGGCGGCATGGGGCCCAACAACGAAGGCAGCCCATCTGCTCAGATATAAGGTCCTTGTACGGTGGTGTGTAAAACTGGACAAAGCCATATGCATTATCCCTTTCTGTGGCAGTACTTGTATTATTCCTATACTATAATATCATGTGTACATTATACCACTGTGATGTCACTGTGCACATTTTTATACTATTGTGACATCATTCTGAACATTATCCCTGTACTGTGAAATCACCATGGTCATATCCCTGTACTGTACTTGAGACTAGGGTGGTCAGATGTCCGGCTTTAGGCTGGACAGTGCAGTTTCCATCCGGCGCAGGGCCTGGACAGACCATGGGGTGCCCTCCTTTCAGTGGCTCTACGCTCAGACAGCATGAACTGCAGCCACAAACTGACTGAGGCTTTTTTGTCACCCCGGTCAGTCACTAGAGTCAGCCGACATGTCGCTCTGTGACTGACTGAGGGTAACAGACGCACTTTAGGCCACGAGCAGCTCATCTGGGCTACCAGTCCTTTTTTTTTTCCTTTTGCTGGCACTGTTACTGGGAGATGGACGTGGCTGAAAAGAGTTGGGGGCATGTACTAGAATGACTGGCTTTTTGGGGGTGAAGCAAGTGGCCTTCTACTTGCATCCCCCTTGTAATAACAATTCCGAAACATCTATTCCTTTATTATTACTTCTAATGGATTACTAGCAGTTTTCAATGAAAGTCCAGATGGGTGTTACCAGTTGGGCAGATTGTCCTTGCACAGTCTGACACTATGCAATAAGCGCTGCCAGTGTCATAGTTCATAATTTGGAGCAGTAATAATAGAGGGATGGCCCAACGTAGAGTCCGAAGAATAAATTGTTATTACATGGGGAATACAAGAAGTTACTAAACCAGACAGGAACTTTAGGAACAGGAACTCTCGCGTGGTTCTCTCTGCTCAGTCTTCTGTTTTAAGTCTTGTAAATTTTTTGTAACTTTGTGCCATCAATGGCATTATTAAAAGGAAATGAGAGAAGACATGTCTAACCTGAGCCACATGTGTCTAGGTGGTCTTCATGATATTCCCCACCCACCGTTCTGTCCAAGGACATTTACAGCAGCCAGGGGACTCTTGCCCCTTTCTTTGAAACTGCAGGAGATATAAGTGAACTTGGTGACAGCTGGCAGGTGCCATTTTCTAACCAAGCCTTGATCTGACTGACCGAAATCTGTCAGGACTGAAGATTAAACAGTCGACAGAGAGTCCAGCTGAACTTGTAATCTCTCTGAAGGCTGGCTGCGGGACTGTTAGACAATAGGACCCTGGGAGATAAGTGCATTGAGGTTAGCAGAGGTCCTGCCGGATCCAAAATAAGACTCTTATCACCGAATGGCTTCCACTGTGTGATTGAGAAATGTCAAACCGACCATGACGTGTCTATTCAGAGCTCACCAGGAGGTCTCATCAGGAGCAGTCCATCTGCAATTCGACAACTGATCTATTGTCACTGAGCATCTATTGATGAAGCAAGGGTCTTGGAGTATGTGCATGACTGAGGACTGGAAGACTGATCACATAACAGAGAACTCAGCACATTCATCTCCTGGTCACCATTGCCTCCCCACTCAGAGTGATATGTCCCATTCCATTCACCCTATCCTTCTTTTGTTACTGACCTAAATGCCTCAGCATGCCCAAAGAAATGCACAAATGCGTTGTGGACACACTCAGGCAGTTACCTCCATATATAGTGGAAATGGCCTGAAATCTCCAAATATTGGCAACTTATTGGAGGAGATTTATCAAAAATGGTGTAAAGGAAAACTGACTTAGCTGCCCATAGCAACCAATCAGATTCCATATGTCATTTTCCAAAGGATTTCTGAAAAATGAAAGTTGGAATCTGATAGTATGCCATGGACAACTAAGGCCGGGTTTACATCACAGTTTCGCTTTCCATTATTCTAAACCATCAAGAAAAAAAAAAACGGAACCTTCATTTTAAGCATGCGTTATGTTCAGTTGTCCACATGGCCAGGACAGGGTGGAGGGGTGGGGCCCCCCAAAAAAGGTGGCCTAACCCTTTAAAGAGAACCGGGCCTAACACATATACTATACTTGTGGTACCCCGCTGCAAAATTTTGATTAGGAAAATACAACTACTTTGTTCCAGAAACAGCGCCACTCTTGTCCACAGGTTGTGTCTGGTATTCACTTCAGCTGCCTCATAATTCATGGACGAGAGAAGCTCTGCTTCTGGAAAAAACGACTATGTTTTTCTAATCCCATATAACTCCATTAGGCCATGTCGTGGTTGCAGTTAAATACCACACAGTCATATAGGTCACAGCCCGTGGGCATAACTACTGTGAGGAGACAAAATGTGGGCATAACTGACGGGGCACAATGTGGGCTAAATACAGTGAAAGGAACACAATGTTGGCATTACTACTGTGACAGGTCACAATGTGGGCATTACTACTCTGACAGGGCACAATGTGGACACAACTACCGTGAGGGGGCACAATGTAGGCATAACTTCTGTGACAGGGCATAATGTGGGCTTACTACAGTGAAAGGGGCACAATGTGGGCATAACTACTGTGATGAGGCACAATGTGGTTATTACTACTATGAGGGGCAACAATGTGGGCATTAGTACTGTGAGGGGGCACATTGTGGGTATTACTACTGTGAGGGGGCACAATGTGGGCATTAGTTACTGTGAGAGGGCACAATGTGGATATTACTACTGTGAGGGGGCACAATGTGGGCATTAGTACTTTGAAGGGGTACAATGTGGATATTACTACTGTGAGGGAGCACAATGTAGACATTAGTACTGTGAGGGAGCACAATGTGGGCATTAGTTACTGTGAGGGGGCACAATGTGGATATTACTACTGTGAGGGGGCACAATGAGGGCATTAGTACTGTGAAGGGGCACAATGTGGGCATTAGTACTGTGAAGGGGCACAATGTGGATATTACTACTGTGAGGGAGCACAATGTGGGCATTAGTACTGTGAAGGGGCACAATGTGGATATTACTACTGTGAGGGAGCACAATGTGGGCATTAGTACTGTGAAGGGGCACAATGTGGATATTACTACTGTGAGGGAGCACAATGTGGGCATTAGTACTGTGAAGGGGCACAATGTGGATATTACTACTGTGAGGGAGCACAACGTGGGCATTAGTACTGTGAAGGGGCACAATGTGGATATTACTACTGTGAGGGAGCACAATGTGGACATTAGTACTGTGTGGTAGCAAGAAGGAGAAAGCAATGCCCTAGATTAGCCCATTATTCCATCAAGGTGGCTAGGTCTTACAGGGACAGCATAGGGCCCCCCTGCTGGGGATTTACCAGGGACAGTTACCATCTCGTTGCTCTGTCACCACAAGGACCTTGTTCCGGTTCCAGCGAAACCCTGGATGCAGTAGAACCAGATGGTTCTTTCATTTTTCACAAGGTGTATTGGTACCACCGTGTACCCTATGATATATTTTATCAGGTGTACATATTGGAGGTAATTTACAAAGACTGGCTTTTCCCTAGGTTCACTGTTCCCCCTCTGCTCTGCCAGAGGATTAGCCTAATTTATGAATAGGGTGCACCTCCGGAAGTCCATGCGTCTGGAGTAAAAATTACTTGGGCCCCCGATTGGAGTAGTTTATTTTAAGTCTGATTTCAGGAGTAAAAGATGTCATGTGTCAGGCCAGAGTCCAGGCCCCTGTCATGCACTCAGCACCCTAAATAGTAGAAAAAAAGGGGCTTAAAATATTCATAAGGATATTATTAAAAGTTACGTTTTAAGCTATTTACCCATAACCCCTAAGAGTACTAGGTGAATATAGTATGCAGTGGGCGGAGTTGGGGGTGTGGCTTAGTGTTAAAATAATTTGCCCGGTGTAAGAAAGCCTAGCTACATCTCTGCCATGCTTACTGCACCCCTGTGGAAACACATGTAACAGTTACCATTACCTTTTGAACTATTTTTCTGTACATTTTACACTGGTAGGTAGGCACCATGTTAGTGTGGGCGTCAGAAGAAAACACAATTTCAGTCCCTTATTTAAGTTAGACATCGACAATATTCCCAGTCATCTGCGCCTTGCATTTATTGCCAGGCCATGGTACATAGATAAAAACAACACATAGGGATGATGGATGGATTATACACAAAGCAAACTATCACTAGTAATTAGGACCAGTCGCAAACTGGGAAATACAGTACACGACGTGGACCTAAATAGAAAAAAATATTCAGAAATTCCTGGATGTAGACGCGAACACTTCTTCACAGTTATGACACATGACTGGTCAACACGGTAATTAATCATGACAATATGGTGAGTTCATCTCAGGCTCTTTCACCCTCTCTATCTGATATTGTTAACCCTGCTATTCCACACTTCAGCCACTAGAGGGAGCTAAAAAGTGCTACAATCTACTGTCCTCTGCTGTGATACAAAATACTGAACGGATGTGAAATGAATTGTACTTGTTTTTCATCTGACACATAGAGCTAGAACATTCATTATTAAAAACCACAGAAATCTGCACTATTTACATATTTGGTGCATTTTTTCTGCAGGTTTTTGGTGCGGATATGATGCAGATTTTCGGCAGATCTCGCCCTTCTATGCTGCAGATTTCAAAATCCGCACATCAGGTCAATTTCCACACCTAAGAAAGAAAGCAAAGTGTCTAATCTCATACACTTTGCTGGTACTGTATTACATGCAGTTTTGCAGCTAAAAAATCCATGTGGAAAAACCGCACAAAATCTACCGGTACATTGTCTTCAGACACCCTTAGGCCACCTGCACAAGTTGCAGAATACGTACGTTTTTTCCTGCGCAGATTCCCATGCAGAAAAAAACGCAGTGTGTGACAGTACCAGAAAAGTGTATGCGATTACACAAATCTCATGTACACTTTGCAGATTGACCTGCATTATGGATTTCCAAATCCGCAGCAGGTCAATTATGTTTGCAGGTTTAGCTGCGTATTTCACCCTTTTCAATGGAAGGATGAGATCTGCGGCAAAACAGCATCTAATCCACACCAAATCCATGGATATGCTGCAGAAACGCATAGAAAGCTGCACGGAAATTCATGCGGATCTTATGTGCGTTCAAACACAATCATGTGCAGTTGGCCTTAGGGTACCAGCACCCAAGAAACAGAACAGAAAATCCGCAGATTTCTTTGCATTTCCACACCAGATCCACACCAAAAATCCGCAACATGTGCAGGTAGTCCAGGGGTTCGGCTACGCGGCGATCCTGGTTACGAGACAGCTGTCGCACCCAAGGATCACAGAGGGATTGCAGTGCCGCAGTGCTAGTATAGAAATGAATGGGATTAGAGTGTGACTCGCATATTTGCCACAGCCCCAGAATCTAAAAAAATCTAAATCTAGCAGTGTTGGATTATTTTGCGAATTTGGGTCACAGCACACATGAGTCGCAACCCCATTCATTTCTACGCCTGCACCGCTGCATTGCAATCCCACTGCGATCCTTGGGCACGACAGCTTTCTCGTAGCCAATATCGCCTTGTAGCCCAACCCTAAACAATAAAAAGAATAAAAGCCGTATGTAGTGTTACATTGGATAGCATTATGATAAACCACAGCCGCCAATCTACTTCCACCTCTTAAGGGCTCATGCACACGACAATGTTTCGTGTTCACATCCGATCCGTATTTTTGGCGGGTCGGATGCGGACCCATTCTCTTCAATGGGGCTGCAAATGATGCGGACAGCACACCGTGTACTGTCTACATCTGTATGTCCGCTCCACGGCCCCTCAAAAAAATTGTCCGTTTTACAGACAAGGATAGGTCAGGTCTACAAAGAGCAGGACATTCCGTTCCTCAGAATGCGGACCGCAAAAACACCAACGGTCGTGTGCATGTGCCCTAAAGGTCACAGACATAGTAAATACAGTATATTGTAGATAATTAACAGGAATACGTCAATTATCACTTATTCAAAGGTAAATCTATTGAAATATTGTGAAGTTGCACGTATTGTGCCAAAATATGCGCATCATTAATTGACAATTTGCGCAATCGCGTATATATATGAAGCACTCTAACTGCATATAAAGCCATTTTAATGGTCTGCTGTGCCAACCATTTTCTCCAGTCTCAGGAAACTTCTAACAGCTTGGAAAATGTAGCAAAAGTGACCCACGTCTGTATTGTGCGCGCATTACGCAAATATTACATTGCCGATTTTCACAATCAAGAAAATAATCGGGAATTCTTCGCGATTATTTTCTTGATTGCGAAAATCGGCAATGTAATATTCGCGTAATGCGCGCGCAATACAGGCGTGACGAATATATTAAGAAATATTCGCAAAATATCGCAAATTTGAATATTACCCCTGCCGCTCATCACTATTCAATACTTACAGATTACAGTTTACAGATTACTAGGGATCGCAACCTAGTGGTCAATACATTTCATTAGTCTTGGGCAGGTTGCTGTATAAGGATATGGCTACATGGTGACCTTTCATGTAATGTTTGTTGATTGTGTTGCATTGCAACACCCGACATGCTGTGACGGCGTTTTTTTCAACGCAAGTGATGCACGGCACCGTACATTGCACTGTACAGTCACTTCAATAAGGCTGAGCTGCGTCTAGGCCACATGACCGATAAGTGTGATATGCCATGGCCTAGGCTAAGCTGCGAGAAGACCTCTGCCTGGACACATGACAGTGGTGTAGATTCTATCAAAAATGGTATGATGGGAAACTGGCTTAGTTGCCCATAGCAACCAGAGCTCTTCTGGAAAATGAAAGGTGAAATCTGATTGGTTGCTATGGGAAACTAAGCCATTTTCCCTTTATACCAGTTTGATAAATCTCCCCCAGTATTTTCAGGCAGGAATTATCACCCCCACTGTGGATTTTACCTTACCTGTGACAGTGGATTTGTGCTGTAATGACAATCCCATCATTTCCACAAGTTCCATTATTTGATAAAGCTTAAAGGGGTTGTCCAACACCTATAATGCCCCCAAAATGCCAGGGCACCTCATACAGGTTATGCTCACCTTGCTCCCCGGTACCCGCGCCGCTCCTGATGCCCACACGTCTGCTGCTGCATCTCCCCTTCGCATGGATCAAAACATCTGGCGAAGGGGGGAGGGTATCAGCCAATAGCAGGCCATGACGGGGATGAGCCTCCCTAACATCACGGGTGTTTTGATCCATGCGACGGGGAGTTGCAGCAGCGGACGTGTGTGCATCAAGAGCGACGCGGGTGTCGGGGAGCTGGGTAAGTATAACCTCTATGAGGTGCCTGGGCATTGGGGGGCATAGTGGTTGGATAACCGCCTTAATCAACGCTATGATACAAAGAAGTGTGCAACTTCTGAATATATTTATCAGCTCCTCCCAGTCAGTGAACAGAAACATCCGGACTTGATAAGTGGCACAGTTATGAGTCTGCCGCAGTTAGGGCTGATTCACACGACCGTAAGGCATTTAAAATGTCTTTACATTTGGTGTTTTTTTTTTTTTTTTCGCACAAGAGGTTTTTTTTTCCGGGTGGTCCTATGGAAAAGCCAATGGGAGAGAAAAAAAAGCTGCAAAAATGCCATACCCCAAGCATGCCACAAAGATGCAAAAACAAAAAAAAACAGAGCTTTGGGCTGGGTACACACGTGACTGAAAATCCACTGTGGTTTTTGCTGCGTTTACGCAACACCTGCAGCGAAGCCACATGTATTCCATGTGGCTATTACCTCAGAAAAGCCAATGGACTTCATCCTCTCCATTGCAAAGGGTGAACAAAAGCCGGGGAAAACTACAGCTTTAGGGTCCATTCACACGTCCGTGTGTGTTTTGCGGATCCACGGACCGCACATCGCCAGCACTTAATAGAAAATGCGGACAAAAATAGGACATGTTCTATTTTTTTCGGGAACAGAATTGCGGACCCGGAAGTGCGGATCCGGGCAGCACATCGTTCTGCCCCATAGAAATGAATGGGTCCACAATTCCGTTCTGCAAAATGCAGAACGAAATTGCGGACGTATGAATGGACCAAGTATATTACTGTATTGCGGCGGCAGCAGGAAGGGCATGGCGTCATAGCAACCAATGCGCTCCAATGCGCCGTGCGCTCCTGCACTCAGAAGAAATCTAGGCCGGTATCACACGGACCGTGTTTCAAGGAAGTGTGAACCCAGCCTTAATTGACAGGCTGCCGATCTCAAATCCGCACCGCAGGTCAATTTACGCTTTTCATCAGTGTGTTTCTGAGATTTCAGAAACTGTCATCCACGTTGCTGGTACTTTACTGTGCTGATGATTTGAGGCATGAAAATCTGCGATGACAAATCTGCCGCTAATCAGACACGTGTGAACCCGGCCGTAAAGTAACATCTGACCGCAGCGTCTTTGAACTAATGGAAATACCATAAAATGTCACAATTCTTTTTATTTTTTTTTATGGGTGGAGCACAAATGCTGAAATATTTTATGGGGCAGCATTTATTAGAGGCGAGGAGGTGGCGGATTGGTCCTCTGAGAGTCACCAACTAATGTCTGATAGCAGCCTAAAGCCACTTGTCCGGCTTCTGGAGAGAATCTCGTATGGGAGTGCGTCATGTGCGTCCTCGTCTGTGAGTGTGCATTTAAGTGTGAGTGTGCAGTGAGCTCCAGTCTATGAATGAACAGCCGGGATGCATTGTGAGAATAGTCTGCAGGATCCTGCAAGTCTCCACCTCTTCTTAGTTTAACCTATAACTGCCAAGCTCCATTAAATCTAACAACACACTGAGGACAGACTGGCTTCATGAGCACATTAGTATGTGATCAGAGGGAACTCAGCCTTCCTCCCCACCACAAGCCCCTGTGTTACACACTGGCCAGCTCAGGGGAGCACAGACACTCATCATCGCTGCAAAGTTTGCACTTCTCTTGGCTCCAAAACTCCTTGCGCTACCAAGACTTTAACCTCCTGGAAGGAATATTCCATGGGAGTGATGGCACAGCGTTACTGCACCCTGGGATGCTTTCTAGGTAAGCAATGGGCGATGCTGTGCCTGATGATGTAGGACTACAGCCACAGGTTGCCTTGTCAATTGTGAACAAATTCACGGGTTCGGTGGTGAATGTTGAGACTTGTAGTCCTACCTCAAGTGCTGGCTGAAAATTCTTCACTGTGACCTCAAAGTTGTCGCTTTTTGAATCATTTTATATCTATATTGATTTGGACTTTCTGTAGCCCATGACGACCTATATTGATGCGTAACGCTCTTACGTTAGGATAAAGTTTGTTATATTTGTACACGGACAGTCGGGATGAACGGTGGTCACCCAGATGTGATTCAGTGCAGAGCGCACTTAGGTTACTCATACAATCAGCTCCCGTACTCTACTAGACCTGTGTATATGTCTAGTCATCTAAGGGTGGGTTCACAGACAAGTTCTTTTTTTTGTACACTTTTTCTTTTTTAGTGGCGCTTTTTGCACCTGCAGTTTTCACTGCCTATTTTGTGGTAAAACACAAGATCCAGCTGTTAGCTGAAAGTCTATGAGAAATATGAAATATACAAGAATATTTTTGGGCTGATGGCATTTTGACATCTTGTCTATAAGAGAAAAATAGCAGAAAGAACATGGTACACATAATCATTTAGAAAAAATATACCACTAAAAAACACCATAAAAACTTAATGCAGTATGGAAAAAAAAAAACACGTGAGCAGCTTCTATGACTCTTTTAGTGGTTAAAACACGCCAGTGCAAAGTCATGTGTGCAGGGGCCCCAAGACTACCTAAATACAGAAAAAAAAACTTGTGGTGTACTTAATGTGTAAGATAAGACTTCAGAAATAGAGATGTAGCATTGTTGAACATGTTTGTTCAGTCCACAGTGTAAGGGCTCATGCACACGACGGTATGTATTTTGGGGTCCGCAAAAAAACGGATCCGCAAAAAATACGGACAACGTCCGTGTGCATTCTGTATTTTGCGGAACGGAACAGCTGGCCCCTAATAGAACAGTAATATCTTTGTCCATAATGCGGACAATAATAGGACATGTTCTATTTTTTTGCGGAAAGGAAATATGGACATACAGAAAAATAGAATGCACATGGAGTAACTTTTTTTTGCCCATTGACCCATTGAAGTGAATGGTTACGCATACGGCCCGCAAAACAAACGGAACAGACTGGAAAAAAAATACGTTCGTGTGCATGAGCCCTTATCCAAATGGAAAAAAATGTATAATAATAAGATGTGAAATGACAAACTCAGCCTCTGCTATTCTTTATGTGTGTGCGGGCAATTTTAAAGACAATATATTTGGATGCTATTTACTAATTATGACAAAGAATGGGGTACATGATGTGTCCCAAATTGATTATGCTTTTGGCGCTTTATGCACCTACCTCAACAGTTTAAAAAAGGGGTATAAGTTAGCGGCGTTGGAGTGGTGAAGTACACCAAATGTATTACTAACGTGTAACATTTTTGGTATAAAAAACCGGTGTAGTTCACAACAGTATTAGGGTCCATTCACACGTCCTGTTTTTTTTCATCCTGAAAAACGGTCCGTTTTTTGCGGATCCGTTGTTCCTGAAAATGCTTCCGTATGTCATCCGTTTTTTGCGGATCCGCAAAAAACGGAAACATGTATACATTTCAATAATCAAATAAAGTTGTTTGGATTTCTTTGAAAAAAAATTGAAAAAAAAAAAAAAAATTGTTATGTGTTTCCAGGAACGGAATCCGCAAAAAACGGATGACATACGGAATGACATCCGAATGTCATCCGTTTTTTGCGGATCCATTGACTTTGTATTGTACCAGGATCCGATTTTTCAGGACAAGAATAGGACATGTTTTATATTTAAACGGACATGCGGAACGGAACAACGGAAACGGACAGCACACATTGTGCTGTCCGATTTTTTACAGGACCCATTGAAAATGAATGGGTCCAGATCTGGTCCTGATCTGTTCCTGAAAAAACGGAACAGATCAGGAAAGAAAAAACGGACGTGTGAATGGACCCTTAATCAAACTCTGACTGCAATTACCTTGCATTCAAGTCATGCTATTCTTCTCTGTTCTCATCACTCTAATATAAGCTGTATATAGACATATCAATGCTGGTTTAGATTGCTGAATTAGTTGGAACCACCAGTATATAGGACCTATCTGTCTGTCTATCTGTCTAGCTATCTAAAAGCAAATTCCGAGCTGTATATCGTGCAGTGCAAGTGGCTGCAGAGGCGATCCAGCATCCAAACAAGTAGAAAAGGAAACTCCATGGCACTCCCAAATGTAGTTCAAAAGTACTGTTATTTAATCACAATGCAATATATCTGTTTATCTATCTATGTATCTGTCTGTCTTTCTGTTTCTATCTATCTATCTATCTCATATCTATCACATATCTATCTATCTCATATCTATCTATCTCATATCTATCACATATCTATCTAATATTATCTATCTATCTAATATTATCTATCTGTCTGTCTATCTATCTCATATTATCTATCTATCTCATATCTATCTATCTCATATCTATCACATATCTATCACATATCTATCACATATCTATCTATCTCATATCTATCACATATCTATCTATCTCATATCTATCTCATATCTATCTATCGCATATCTATCACATATCTATCTATCTCATATCTATCACATATCTATCTATCTCATATCTATCACATATCTACCTATCTCATATCTATCTCATAGCTATCTATCTATCTATCTATCTATCTCATATCTATCTCATATCTATCACATATCTACCTATCTATCTCATATCTATCTATCTCATATCTATCTATCTACATAATCCGTATTCATTTATGTATCTCCATTTACACAAGAGACATTTGCAGCTGTGACAACAATTTTCCACCTGTTAGATCATCACTATCACCGCAGATATCTTATGGTCTATGCCCCTTTATATCTAGTGTCCTAACAGCAAAAAAATAACACTGATCAAAACTTGGCATCTGCTGCCAGCTTTAGAGGTGCCCGGTGCCCTCTGGATGGTCTTTAGGCATAAAGGCATGACGCTGTCTGACCTATAATGTGACTTCTGAGTGTGGGACTATAAATGTTCATTGGTGTAGATGAGTCGGCATAGTCAGAGCTGTTTCTTGGATGTTGGAGCACTAATTGACAAAGGTTTGAAGGTCTGCTTTATCCAAGCAGGATGGACTGGACAGTTTGCCACAGTAGATCTGCTTGTCTTAATTTTTTTCCCTCAGCTTTCCAGTTTTGCAATACATGTTAAAGCAAAGTGACTGTTATAAGACCTCATCTGGGTCATTTCTTAAAAACGTTAAAAAGAAAAGTTTTTGAATCAGTGGCTCTCCAGTCGTGGTGAAACTACAACTCCTAGTGTGTCTTAAAAGCTGTCAGAGTTGTAGTTTCACTAGGGCTGGAGAAGTGAAGTTTGAAGACCGCCAGGTATAGACAAGACATTATTACGTAGCGTATGGCCTGGACATTGGTTGAGTTTTTCCTCTGATCCACTTGTCTGATAGTTCTCTGTTTCAGGGGGCAGCTGGAAATGCGCAAGCAGCACCTCATGTATTTTCTATACGCTGGCCAGGTAATAACTGGAAAAACTGCTCTGCTACTCATTATCCGATGGATCCTGCACAAAACTGTGGCTCTTGTTATACACAGAAGCTACAATGTAGATGAGAACATAGCATGAATGGGGTTTCCAAAATTGTGTGCGTGTCCACTGGGCTAGGTGGCGTATGCCAGTGATCTCTAACCTGTGGCTTGTCATCTGTTGCAGGACTACGTCATCTTCACCTTCTAGAAGTTTAAAGGGGTTTTCCGAGAATTTAATACTTTAATACATTGGTGTCTGATCGGGGACTCTCGGTGATCAGGTGTTCGAGAAGGCAGCGGTCTTGCAGTAGCACCTTGGCCTTCTCTCAGCTTTTTCTAGGACAGTGACTGCACATTAATCAGTCACATGGCCTACGAGCATCTCCTCCCCATAGAAGTGACAAGGGCTGTGCTTGGTGAGAAGGGAGAAGGCTGTGGCGCTTACCGGAGTGCCGTTGCCATCTTAAACAGCTGATCGGCGGACTCCTCCCAATCAGATACTGATGGCCCATCCAGAGGATAGGTCATTAGTATTAAAATATCGGAAAACCCTTTTAAGGTTAGTGACTGTCATATACTAGGTCTAGGTTTTATTTACACATTTTTAACCAACAATTGGAATGGATCCTATAAGAGAAAAGTCTTCCAAAGAACAACATCTACAATATTAATACAAGTTTAGCTAACAATTGGGGGTTCTTCACTCAGGACCTCAAAACCGTACATGGCTTCAATATGTATTATGGAAGCCATGCTTATTCATATTTATTCTGTTTATTACTCCATATACTGTAAAGCGGATGTAAGAACTATGTGGTGAATCTGTGGGCTTAAAAATTCTAGTACAGCCATGGGCATCTGATCAAAGAAGGTTTGTCAATCTAGTGGGGACCTGGTACACACATGACTCAAAAAAGAAGAGAAAAAAGACCATGTAATTCTGGTTGAGGGATTATTTAGTTTAGTAAACCCATTTTCATATACTTTATTAGAGAATTCTGAGCTAACCGAGGAGGTCTTCTGCTCAGGATCCTCATCTCTTTGCCAGAGTGGAGAGCATTTAAAAGCATCTCCCGCTCTGGAGGACCAGTTCTGTCCTGCATTACACAAACAACCCACTGATTTGAATGGCGGGTATTTAATGCTTCACTTCCCCTGTGGTGGTGCTGCAGGCAAACTGAACACTTACTGCCAGAGTGTCTCACAGATCACCGTTGATCACTGGGGTCCCAACATGGGGACACTTTGTGATCAGCTTATTGTCATGAGAATGGTCTCACAAGCAGGGACTGTCCAAAGCAGAGAACCCCTTTAAAGTAATTTCCTAAACTACATTTACACCCTAAAGTTTACATTCATTATATTTAGAACATCAAGAGTTTAGAACTTGAGAAAGGCTGGAGCTACAGAAATTATTGATATTGGTAAAATGACAGTTTAGTCCCACAGGCTATGAGTTCAGTGCAACACCCTATGGTTAAGGACATTCATAAATAAAGTTGGTCCTACATATTAGATGTGTGTGGGCCAAAATCACCCACTGGTCGTCCATCTAGTGTTTTTGAGTTCCTCCAGACTCTACTCCCTACCCCCCAAATGGCAGATCAGGGTAGTGAAGCATCAGGTTGTTGGATTTCAACATGCTCAATTCCTCTGTTCTTGGAGATAAGTCACTCAACAAAGGTACCACTCAGAGGTCTACTCCACTCTCCCTCCTGAGAAAATATGCATGCTCAACCAAGCTGTCAGTGCATATGTATTGAGGAATGTTTGGGAGTGACTGCTCTCAGCCAAAGAGCATTTGATTGACAGATATCTAATGTGTATGGCCAACTTAAGCATTAAGACCAGCCTTGTCCCATCATCAATGAAGTGTGACACTAATCCTTCACTTAGTATGAGCAACATAAATCTAAACAGACAAAGAAAGCATATCTGCTATATAATAGACTGCTCCTCCATGTTACACAGGCATTTGGCCCATACCAGTGACCCAAGTATAAGTTGGCAAAAAATCACGGCACTCCTGGATAATAAACAGGATGAGATAAAAACTAAAAGGCGCAAGTAGAATTATAAGGTATGAGGGTTTTTTACAAATTTCTCCCAACTTTTTGTGGTGTTTTCAAGTGATTCCCGGAATGCTAACATATCAGAAACCAAAAGTGCTGTTTTTGTTTTATCTTACAAATCATTTTAGGATAACACACTGTAATGTGTGTATATATATATATATATATATATACAGTTGTGTTTAAAATTATTCAACCCCCAATGCTGTAAAGGGTTTTAGGGAATTTAGTGTACATTTGTAATTGTGTTTAGAATGAAATCTTGTAAAAATAATATAAATTTTATTTAAAAAGAAACACCATACTACTATATTTGAAAAAGTTATTAAACTTTATTATTGAATATATTTTTAGGAAAAAAAAACAACAACAGTACAAAATTTGAATTTTAAACATTCTGGTCCTGCCACTGTAAACGTCCAGCATCTGAGCTGAAGTAGGCAGCAAATGAATCTCGCATGGCGGACACAGCAACAGTACCACGTGGCCCAAAAGTTTCAATACTACACATTTCGCTGTCCTCGATTATTCGCTCAATCGTGGGTTCTTTAGTCCGTATGAAATTGTGAAGAACTACCCCACACTTTACTACTTCGTCTACTGTTTCAATCTTCAATTGAATCGGTTTAGCAAAAACTCTCCATTTAGAGACAAGGATCCCAAAGGTGCACTCGACCATTCTTCGTGCCCTTGTTAAGCGATAATTGAAAATCCGTTTTGTGGCATCCAATCCACGGCTGGAGTAGGGTTTAATCAGGTTTCCAGACATTTGGAAAGCTTCATCCACCAAGACGTATGGCAGTGGTGGACTGTCGGTTCCAGGCATAGGTTCAGGAGGTGGAAAGTCAAAGCGCCGATTGTACACGCTCCGTCCCATGAAAGAGTTTTTGAAAATCATTGAATCATTGGTGCGGCCATATGCACCAATATCAACTGCCACAAACCGGTACTCAGCATCAGCGATGGCCATTAAAACAATTGAAAAATACTTTTTATAATTATAAAATTCTGATCCGGTACCTGGTGGCTTTATAATACGGATATGTTTTCCGTCCACTGCGCCGACACAATGCGGAAATTGACAGACCTCATAAATTTTTTTTTCAATTTGAAGCCATCTCTGCTGATTGGGAGTAGGTATGAACTCCTCATGCAGTTCCTCCCATAAAACTTGGCACGTTTCTTTTACAATAGTTGAAATCGTTGAAATCCCAAGCCGGAAATGGTACTGTAGCGACGTGAAACTGTCACCTGTAGCCAGAAAGCTGAACAAAAAATAAAGAAAATAATAGATTAGTAATTTGAAATACTTAAACATTTTAGATTATGGATTTGTCTAATTTGATATGGCCTGAATCACAATAATTATCATAAATATCGTTATGAGTAAAATTTTACTATACTTGAAAGCATCAATATATATTTACTGCCTGTAATATTTATATTAAATACATACAGATTAGTATAGCTGCTATGAAAATCTTCTAAAGAAATTGTTAATGAAATATAAATACTAGACGACACATATAAATAATAAAAATTAATATATATATATGTCATTATCTTACCGGATGGTCAACATGAGTCGTTCTGTAGGTGACACACTCCTGCGGAAATACGTATCCATCCTGGCCAGTCTTGGTGATACTCGGTCTAGGAGCTCATCAAAGCTAGCCATGTTCATGCGAAAAAAATTATTAAATTTTTCTGGATAATGACGCAATTCCGGGTACAGGACTTCAAATGCTCCTTCGGTAATCCGTGCTGACGATATTAGATTAACCCAATACCGACGAAGACGACGCCGACGTCTATCTCGCTGTTGTTTCCTCCATCTTGAAACCAAGATCAGCGCTTTGAAAGCAAACTCTTGTTCAGGCATCATCCTGGCGACAATCCTAAGCAGAATCTGAGCTAGTCCCTTAAAGGTTTACTTTTTATAGACCAAAATATTTGCATATTTTATTAGTTGTACAACAGTGATAAGATTAGTTTCTGATTAATTTTTAGTGATAGGATTAGTTTCTGATTAGAAATTATTTTGCATACCGGATCCGCTCTAAAATACACGACGGATCCGCTGTTTCAACGGATCCGTACGACGGATCCGTCTACATACCGGATCCGTACGGCGGATCCGGACAAAAAACGCAAGCGTTGCCTTCAGGATTTCCGGATCCGTATCTCCGGAAAAAAGCCGGAAAGACGCATCCGGAATGAAAAAATGATGCGTTCTCACGCGTTTTTCCGGATCCGGCGTGTAATTCCGGCAAATGGACTACACGACGGATCCGGCCAACGCAAGTGTGAAAGAGCCCTAAAAATCTTATCACCGCATGAGTAGCCACTATCATTGGCTGGCTCCCCAAGCGGTGTGAGAGCATGTCAGGCCTTTATCCACCACACCCTCTCCCACCGCCTGTAGAGCGACAGTTCCTGTGTCGCTCCACAAGCGGTGTGAGAGCGTGTCAGGCCTTTATCCACCACACCCTCTCCCTCCGCCTGTAGAGCGACAGTTCCAGTGTCGCTCCACAAGCGGTGAGAGAGCGTGTCAGGCCTTTATCCACCACACCCTCTCCTTCCGCCTGTAGAGCGACAGTTCCAGTGTCGCTCCACAAGCGGTGTGAGAGCGTGTCAGGCCTTTATCCACCACACCCTCTCCCTCCGCCTGTAGAGCGACAGTTCCAGTGTCGCTCCACAAGCGGTGTGAGAGCATGTCAGGCCTTTATCCACCACACCCTCTCCCTCCGCCTGTAGAGTGACAGTTCCAGTGTCGCTCCACAAGCGGTGTGAGAGCGTGTCAGGCCTTTATCCACCACACCCTCTCCCTCCGCCTGTAGAGCGACAGTTCCAGTGTCGCTCCACAAGCGGTGTGAGAGCGTGTCAGGCCTTTATCCACCACACCCTCTCCCACCGCCTGTAGAGCGACAGTTCCTGTGTCGCTCCACAAGCGGTGTGAGAGCGTGTCAGGCCTTTATCCACCACACCCTCTCCCTCCGCCTGTAGAGCGACAGTTCCAGTGTCGCTCCACAAGCGGTGGAAGAGCATGTTGGGCCTTTATTTTTAGATAAGTAAAAAAAACACAAGGACACATAAAAACTTTGAACTGAATTTTACTGAATTTTATAAAATAAAAATATATATAAATAAAACAATATTAATATAAAATTTGAAATAACAAAAATTACAAATCCTGGTATTGAGGAATTGTAGGAGGAGGTTGGGGGGTGGAAGGCAGTGCACGGCTTGATCCCTCTCCACCTTCGTATGTTCTGGTGGAGACTGAAATGTGTGATGTGGGAGGAGAGACAGAGGGAGTATGCAAACGGGATGGGGGATTGGGTGAAGGAGTTGTCCGAGCCAGCGAAGAAGGAGTGGTGAAAGTTGCTTGTTGGAAGTAGTTTTGAGGAGAGAAAGAAGAGTGGTGAAAAGGCTCGGGGGTTGTAGAATGGGGAGGTGGTTGAGGTGGACGGGTTGGAGTTTGCGGAGGTTGGAAGGGGTGAGGAGGTTGGAAGGGGTGAGGAGGTTGTGGTGGGGGATAGGAATGGGAGGGGGGATAGGAATGGGAGGGGGGATAGGAATGGGAGCGGGGATAGGTTGGTGGTTGGGGAACAGGAGTTGTGCGGTGTCTCAAATCCCACACCGCATCCTCCACCCTACGTCTGAACTCCAACACCTGGTCGGGCGTGAAGTCCGCCACCAGCTGAATAATTGACGGCCAATAGGTTTGTAGCGGGCCCGGCTGAGAAAACTGCGCCACACACTCCCGCAGACTTCTCAGCTCGGCCTCGATGGCTACAATCCTATTGCTGTAACCACACAAGGTCTCATACAAGAGCCTTGTGAGGTCTTCATAATCAGCTTGGCGGCTTCTACCGGCCCTCTGGCGACGCATCAACGCCTCAAAAAGTGGCGCCATAACGGCCATTGTTGCGTCACCAGAGGGCACCAGTAGAGGACGATTTGGGTCCTGACCAGGTGCTGGACGAGGTGGAGAGGGATCCGCGGGTGGCAGCTCAGCAGGGACCGCCTCTTGTTGACTTTCAGAAGGAGGTTCTGGCGCCCGAGTACTGCTAGTTGTTCTGTAAAAAAAAACAAAAAAAGAAAAATTAGCATTTTTTTAAATAGTTTTCACCATTTGACCAATTTTTTTAGGGATTTTTGTACTTACCTTCGCAGCTCTAGGGTTCTACGTAGGAACCCTAGGGCAGCCGCATAGCGGTACGGCTGCCGGCGGGTTCCGCCAGACCCACTCGGGCGATTGACCTCCTCATTATAGTCTTTCTTATAGCGGTCCCTTATTGAGCGCCATCGCACCATAACTGCCGTCTCTGAAAAATATGAAAATAAACATTACTCTCAAATTACTGGCATTACCAAACTGCAGCCCTGCAGCTGTTGCAAAACTACTACTCCCAACATGCCTGGATAGGGCATGCTGGAAGTTGTAGTTTTGCAACAGCTGGAGGCCGCAGGTTGGACATGACACATCACTAATCAATTAAAAAAATTTAAGGATACTTACTGCAATCTTCCTGTTTGCCTTCACTGAGGTCGTCCCAATCCGTCAGCATTTTGCCGCAAATCTCCATCCACAGACTCCGGGTCAGGTGATGGTCTGCATGGCGGCGGTCGGTATGGTCCCAGAGTGGGACGCGTTCCTCCACCAGATGGATGAGGAGTTCGTTGTCTATATAGAAACCAGATAATTCCTCCTCATCCGTTCTGGCAGAGGCCCTTGAACCCTAAAAAAAATGAGAAAATAATTTATTAATTTTAAAAAATAATGTAATAATTTACACATATGAGATAACAAGAATCAATACTGAGATATACTCACAAGTCCCCGACCGCCGCGTGCTCCCCGGCGCCTTGTGGATGGTTGCTGACGACCTCTTGATGCAACAGTAGGATTAGACTAAAATAAAAGAATATCAAACTTAATAACCTTAAATTTTAATAATTTTAGAAAAAACACACTGCATTTTTTATTTTTTATTAAATTACCGATTCATGGTGTCCACCCCCGACTTCCTCCTCTCCCGCTGTAGGAACAGGGCCGGAATACCTCTCCTCCGTTGACGAATGCTGTAAAAGAAATATAAAATTAATATTTTGGACATGAATGGGATAATAAAATAAAAAGTTAAAACATGACATACCGTGTCCAAGCGAACTCGTCGCCTTGGAGGAGAGTTGCCGGACTCACTTGAATAGCCTATTGAAAAAATTCAAAATAATTAAACAATTGTTTTTCAATCATTGAAAAAAAAAAAAAAAAAATGATACTTACTGGACATTTCTTTTTCAAAGATGAAGATAAGGTCTGTCTCCCAAAAAATATAACCTAAGAAAAATGAGAACAAAAAGATGAAAATTAACACATTAATATTAAACAACAGTACTACCTTAACCAGGGGACTACTACCCCCAACATCAACTATGCAGTCACCCCAGCCAGCTGCAGTCCCAAAGAAAAAGCACTTTGGACTGAAGCTGGGGTGACTGCACGGTGGGTGCGGGGGGCTGCATTCCCCAGGGGACTACTACCCCCAACATCAACCATGCAGTCACCCCAGCCAGCTGCAGTCCCAAAGAAAAAGCACTTTGGACTGCAGCTGGGGTGACTGCACGGTGGGTGCTGGGGGCTGCATTCCCCAGGGGACTACTACCCCCAACATCAACCATGCAGTCACCCCAGCCAGCTGCAGTCCCAAAGAAAAAGCACTTTGGACTGAAGCTGGGGTGACTGCACGGTGGGTGCTGGGGGCTGCATTCCCCAGGGGACTACTACCCCCAACATCAACCATGCAGTCACCCCAGCCAGCTGCAGTCCCAAAGAAAAAGCACTTTGGACTGAAGCTGGGGTGACTGCACGGTGGGTGCGGGGGGCTGCATTCCCCAGGGGACTACTACCCCCAACATCAACCATGCAGTCACCCCAGCCAGCTGCAGTCCCAAAGAAAAAGCACTTTGGACTGCAGCTGGGGTGACTGCACGGTGGGTGCTGGGGGCAGTATTCCCCAGGGGACTACTACCCCCAACATCAACCATGCAGTCACCCCAGCCAGCTGCAGTCCCAAAGAAAAAGCACTTTGGACTGAAGCTGGGGTGACTGCACGGTGGGTGCGGGGGACTACTACCCCCAACATCAACCATGCAGTCACCCCAGCCAGCTGCAGTCCCAAAGAAAAAGCACTTTGGACTGCAGCTGGGGTGACTGCACGGTGGGTGCTGGGGGCAGTATTCCCCAGGGGACTACTACCCCCAACATCAACCATGCAGTCACCCCAGCCAGCTGCAGTCCCAAAGAAAAAGCACTTTGGACTGAAGCTGGGGTGACTGCACGGTGGGTGCGGGGGGCTGCATTCCCCAGGGGACTACTACCCCCAACATCAACCATGCAGTCACCCCAGCCAGCTGCAGTCCCAAAGAAAAAGCACTTTGGACTGCAGCTGGGGTGACTGCACGGTGGGTGCTGGGGGCAGTATTCCCCAGGGGACTACTACCCCCAACATCAACCATGCAGTCACCCCAGCCAGCTGCAGTCCCAAAGAAAAAGCACTTTGGACTGAAGCTGGGGTGACTGCACGGTGGGTGCGGGGGGCTGCATTCCCCAGGGGACTACTACCCCCAACATCAACCATGCAGTCACCCCAGCCAGCTGCAGTCCCAAAGAAAAAGCACTTTGGACTGCAGCTGGGGTGACTGCACGGTGGGTGCTGGGGGCAGTATTCCCCAGGGGACTACTACCCCCAACATCAACCATGCAGTCACCCCAGCCAGCTGCAGTCCCAAAGAAAAAGCACTTTGGACTGAAGCTGGGGTGACTGCCCGGTGGGTGCGGGGGGCTGCATTCCCCAGGGGACTACTACCCCCAACATCAACCATGCAGTCACCCCAGCCAGCTGCAGTCCCAAAGAAAAAGCACTTTGGACTGCAGCTGGGGTGACTGCACGGTGGGTGCTGGGGGCAGTATTCCCCAGGGGACTACTACCCCCAGCATTCATTTGCTGCCTCCTACATGCATCTACTATGTCCAGACAAAACACACACTGAAAACTCACCTCCAGGAGCTGAAGACACGACCTGTCCTCTCCCGCGCGGGTTGTCTGCCGAAGTTGGCGCCAGCCAAGCCCTTCCTACTTCCTGGCGCAGGCGCAGACGCAACTTCCGGATCCGTTGTTGCGTTGTAAGAACTGAAGATGTTAGGACGGATCCGGAATAATACATTCCAATGGGCTATTATTCCGGATCCGTCGTTGCGGCAAGTGTTCCGGATTTTTGGCCGGAGCAAAAAGCGCAGCATGCTGCGCTATTTGCTGCGGCCAAAAAACGTTCCGTTCCGGAACTGAAGACATCCTGATGCATCCTGAACGGATTTCACTCCATTCAGAATGCATGGGGATAATCCTGATCAGTATTCTTCCGGCATAGAGCCCCGACGACGGAACTCTTTGCCGGAAGACTATAACGCAAGTGTGAAAGAGCCCTTACAAGGACTTTTTAAAGAACCAAATGCAACTAAAATGACATCAATTGTTTTTGTAATACAGTATTAAATGTTTTTTTGTGATTTCTTCATTGACACAATTATTCAACCCCTTAACCACTTCAACCCCGCTAGCTGAAACCCCCTTCATGACCAGGCCACTTTTTACACTTCTGCACTACACTACTTTCACCGTTTATCGCTCGGTCATGCAACTTACCACCCAAATGAATTTTACCTCCTTTTCTTCTCACTAATGGAGCTTTCATTTGGTGGTATTTTATTGCTGCTGACATTTTTACATTTTTTGTTAGTAATCAAAATGTAACAATTTTTTTGCAAAAAAATGACATTTTTCACTTTCAGCTGTAAAATTTTGCAAAAAAAACGACATCCATATATAAATTTTTCGCCAAATTTATTGTTCTACATGTCTTTGATAAAAAAAAAATGTTTGGGCAAAAAAAAAAAATGGTTTGGGTAAAAGTTATAGCGTTTACACACTATGGTACAAAAATGTGAATTTCCGCTTTTTGAAACAGCTCTGACTTTCTGAGCACCTGTCATGATTCCTGAGGTTCTACAATGCCCAAACAGTAGAAAAACCCCACAAATGACCCCATTTCGGAAAGTAGACACCCTAAGGTATTCATGATGGGCATAGTGAGTTCATAGAACTTTTTATTTTTTGTCACAAGTTAGCGGAAAATGATGATTTTTTTTTTTTTCTTTCCCTTACAAAGTCTCATATTCCACTAACTTGCGACAAAAAATTAAAAATTCTAGGAACTCGCCATGCCCCTCACGGAATACCTTGGGGTGTCTTCTTTCCAAAATGGGGTCACTTGTGGCGTAGTTATACTGCCCTGGCAATTTAGGGGCCCAAATGTGTGAGAAGTACTTTGCAATCAAAATGTGTAAAAAATGGCCTGCGAAATCCGAAAGGTGCACTTTGGAATATGTGCCCCTTTGCCCACCTTGGCTGCAAAAAAGTGTCACACATCTGGTATCGCTGTACTCAGGAGAAGTTGGGCAATGTGTTTTGGGGTGTCATTTTACATATACCCATGCTGGGTGAGAGAAATATCTTGGCAAAAGACAACTTTTCCCATTTTTTTATACAAAGTTGGCATTTGACCAAGATATTTATCTATATGTAAAATGACACCCCAAAACACATTCCCCAGCTTCTCCTGAGTATGGCGATACCAGATGTGTGACACTTTTGCACATCTAGGCTGCAAAAGTGCTCAAATTCCTTTTAGGAGGGCATTTTTAGACATTTGGATCCCAGACTTCTTCTCACGCTTTAGGGCCCCTAAAAAGCCAGGGCAGTATAAATACCCCACATGTGACCCCACTTTGGAAAGAAGACGCCCCAAGGTATTCAATGAGGGGTATGGCGAGTTCATAGAAATGTATTTTTTTGACATAAGTTAGCGGAAATTGATATATTTTTTTTTTCTCACAAAGTCTCACTTTCTGCTAACTTAGGACAAAAATTTTAATCTTTCATGGACTCAATATGCCCCTCAGCGAATACCTTGGGGTGTCTTCTTTCCAAAATGGGGTCAGTTGTGGGGTGTTTGTACTGCCCTGGCATTTGAGGGTCTCCGCAATCATTACATGTATGGCCAGCATTAGGAGTTTCTGCTATTCTCCTTATATTGAGCATACAGGTAATGAGATTTTTTTTTTCCGTTCAGCCTCTGGGCTGAAAGAAAAAAATGAACGGCACAGATTTCTTCATTCGCATCGATCAATGTGGATGAAAAAATCTCTGCCCCAAAAAAAAAAAGGAGGGGAAAGGCGTCTGCCAGGACATAGGAGCTCCGCCCTACATCCATACCCACTTAGCTCGTATGCCCTGGCAAACCAGATTTCTCCATTCACATCAATCGATGTGGATGAATAAATCATTGCCGGGATTATTATATTTTTTTTTTACATACAAAGTGTTTGCCAAAGCATAGGAACGCCGCCTCCTCCTCAGCTCATATGCCTCAGCAAACGTATCTGTTACTGCAGAGTAGAAATCTCGTCTTGCAGCGCCGCATACACCGGCTTGCGTGTAATCTGACAGCAGCGCAATGCTTCTGTCAGAATGCACATCAGTGCTGCAGCTAGTCGATCGGTTGGTCCACCTGGAAGGTAAAAAAACTAAAATGAAAAAACCAGGCCGCAACGCAATAATTTTATTAACTTTGGAACAGAACATATAAACTTTAACTTTTTGAACTAAACATTAACCTTTTTGCTTACTGGTGTTTTTTTTTTGTTTGTTTTTTTTTTTTTTCCTTTATAGAACAAACCTCTCCTTCCCCATAGGTCAATGTGCAAAGCGCAAATCGCCCAAAGATGTGGCGAAGTGCGTTATGCACTTTGTCCCAGGTGAAAGGAGACGTTTGCAGCAGCTGTGTGAGTGAATGGGCCCTAATAGCCCTGTGTGCCTGTCCTGGTGAGATGATCCCTATGCTAGGTGTACCTGTGTGTGGTACTTCCGGAAACACTCCCCTAAGCATAGGGCAGGGCGGTCAGGACAGTCAGGACAGAAATAGCGGGTGTCACGCCTTATTCCACTCCTGCTACAGACACGACATCTTTTTCGGGGTGACGGTTGGGTTGAGGTACCAGCAACGACATTGGGGAAATGTCGCTCGTGTAGACGGCTAACTACACTGGTGGATGGGGCCACGGAACCTTTCTCGATGATCTCTTCCTGAAATTTGAGGAAGGATCCTGTTCTCCCAACCTTACTGTAGAGAACAAAACTATTATACAGAGCCAATTGAATTAAATATACAGACACCTTCTTATACCAGCGTCTGGTTCTGCGGGAAACTAAATACGGAGACAACATCTGGTCATTGAAGTCCACCCCTCCCATGTGAAGGTTATAGTCGTGGACTCAGAGGGGCTTTTCAATGACACGGGTTGCTCGCTCAATTTGTATTGTCGTGTCTGCGTGAATGGAGGAGAGCATGTAAACGTCACGCTTGTCTCTCCATTTCACCGCGAGCAGTTCTTCGTTACACAGTGCGGCCCTCTGCCCCCTTGCAAGACGGGTGCTAACGAGCCGTTGGGGGAAGCCCGCGCGACTAGTTCGCGCGGTACCACAGGCGCCAATCCGTTCTAGAAACAAATGCCTAAAGAGGGCCACACTTGTGTAGAAATTGTCCACATAAAGATGGTACCCCTTGCCGAATAAGGGTGACACCAAGTCCCAGACTATCTTCCCACTGCTCCCCAGGTAGTCAGGGCAACCGACCGGCTCCAGGGTCTGATCTTTTCCCTCATAGACACGAAATTTGTGGGTATAGCCTGTGGCCCTTTCACAGAGCTTATACAATTTGACCCCATACCATGCTTGGGGTGTATTGTTTGAAGCCAAGGCGCCCGGTAAAATGTATCAGGGACTCGTCTACGCAGATGTTTTGCTCTGGGGTATACAAATCTGCAAATTTCTGGTTGAAATGGTCTATGAGGGGCCGAATTTTGTGGAGCCGGTCAAAAGCAGGGTGGCCTCTGGGATGGGAGGTGCTGTTATCACTAAAGTGCAGGAAACGCAGGATGGTCTCAAATTGTGTCCTGGACATAGCAGCAGAGAACATGGGCATGTGATGAATTGGGTTCGTGGACCAATATGACCGCAATTCATGCTTTTTAGTTAGACCCATGTTGAGGAGAAGGCCCAAAAAAAAATTAATTTCAGAAACTTGGACTGGTTTCCACCGGAAAGGCTGGGCATAAAAGCTTCCCGGGTTAGCGGTTATAAATTGTGTGGCATACCGGTTTGTCTCTGCCACAACTAAGTCTAAGAGCTCCGCAGTCAAGAACAGCTCAAAAAATCCCAGGGCCGAACCGATCTGAGCTGTCTCAACCCGAACTCCAGACTGGGCGGTGAAAGGGGGAACTACAGGTGCGGCTGAAGTTGGGGACTGCAAATCAGGGTTTGCCAGCACCTCAGGGATTCTAGGGGCTCTACGGGCACGTCTTTGCGGTGGCTGCGACGGGGTCACTACTGCACGTGCCACCGTACCAGCTTCAACTGCCCTTCTGGTGCTCGCTACTTCACCATGTTCTACGGCAGTGCTGGTACTAGGTCCAGGAAGGGCTGCGCTGCTGGTGTATTCCTCACCACGTAATCCGACAGCACCAGCCCCACTCTGCTGCTCTTGAAGCGGATCCTGCGCAACCTGCGGTCTAGCGACACGGGGCCGGGTACGCCTGGTGCTATTCAGGGACCTCAGCCTCCTCGTCCGAACTTTGGGTCAGAGAGCCACTGCTTTCTACAGGTTCGTATTCTTCAGAAGAATACGCCCTGTTTGACATGTGGGCAACTAAATTTAGGGGTATTCCCTGAGACTACCCAAGAAAAAAAAGCAAGCCTGTCTTACAAATGGGAGGCTAGCGAAGTACCGGAGGCCGCTGCGGTTGATAAAAAATATCAAAACCTTTTTTTTATCGCTGCAGCGCGTGTAAAGTGAATGTGCAGTGATCAAAAAAAAAAATTTTTGGTCACTGCGGTGGGGTGGGCGTGGGTGAACGCACGTGTGGGCAACCGATCAGGCCTGATCGGGCAAACACTGCGTTTTGGGTGGAGGGCGAACCTAAAGTGACACTAATACAATTATAGATCTGACCGTGATCAGTTTTGATCATTTCCAGATACTATAAAAGTATAAATGCTGATTAGCGATACGCTAATCAGCGAATCAGTGACTGCAGTGCGGTGGGCTTGGCGCTAACTGATCCCTAAACTACCTAACCAAGGGGCCTAAACTATACCTAAAACCTAATGGTCAATACCAGTGAAAAAAAAAAGTGACAGTTTGCACTGATCACTTTTTTCCTTTCACTAGTGATTGACAGGGGCGATCAAAGGGGTGATCAAAGGGTTAATTGGGGTTCAGGGGGGTGATCTGGGGCTAGTATGTGGTGTTGGTGTACTCACTGTGTAGCCTGCTCCTCTGCTGGATCCAACCGACGAAAAGAACCAGCAGGCCAGCCATATAACAGATCATATTTACTAATATGATCTGTTATTGGCACTCTGATAGGTTTTTTTAAAAATCAGCAACCTGCCAGCCGCGATCATTGGCTGGCAGGTTGCTGACAAAATACTCCTTGACGAAATGCCGGGCCGCGATGCGCATGCGCGGGCCGGCTGTGACGAAATCTCGCGTCTCGCGAGATGACGCGCCGATGCGTCCAGGAGGAGTAAATCAACCACCTCCCGGACGCATCGGTGCGTTAGGCGGTCGGGAGGTGGTTAAAGACTACCACTCTTAAGAACAGAGGTTCATTCAAGTGTTTTCGATCAGGTATTGAAAACACCTGTGGATGTCAAGGATCAGCAATCAAGCATAATAAGCACCAATTAGGCAGATTTAAAAGGACTGTGACACTCAGCTCCTTCTAGACATTTACTGGTGTGTTTACAAACATGGTGAAGTCAAGAGAATGGTCCAGGAAGACAAGAGAAGAGGTGATTTCTCTTCACAGGAAGGGCAATGGCTATAAGAAGATTGCAAAGATGTTAAACATACCAAGAGACACCATAGGAAGCATCATTCAGCAAATTCAAGGCAAAGGGCACTGTTGAAACACTACCTGGTCGTGGCAGAAAGAAGATGCTGACTTCGACTGCTGAGCGTTACCTGAAGCGCAAAGTGGGCTGTTTTGCTTCTACAGGTACAGGGAAGCTTCAGCGTGTGCAAGGTACCATGAATTCTCTTCAGTACCAGGAGATATTGGATGAAAATGTGATGCAGTCCATCACAAACCTGAGGCTTGGGAGACGTTGGACCTTTCAACAGGACAATGATCCCAAGCATACCTCCAAGTCCACTAGAGCATGGTTGCAGATTAAAGGCTGGAACATTTTGAAGTGGCTATCGCAGTCACCAGACTTAAATCAGATTGAGAACCTCTGGTGGGACTTAAAGAAAGCAGTTGCAGCGCGCAAGCCTAAGAATGTGACTGAACTGGAGGCTTTTGCCCATGAAGAATGGGCGAAGATACCCGTAGATCGCTGCAAGACACTTGTGTCAAGCTATGCTTCATGTTTAAAAGCTGTTATAACTGGAAAAGGATGTTGTACTAAATACTAAGATTGAATGTCACTTGGGGGTTGAATAAAACTGATAATGATGTGAGCACAGAAAAGACATTTGTGGTTATTTCAGTATAAATGTTATGTGATATTTGTCTGACTTACAAGTGCCTCTTTGATTTAATTGTAAACAATATGACTGAAATGATCAAAATCAATGTCAAACTGGCCAAAACACTCAATTTCAGTGGGGGTTGAATAATTTTGAACACAACTGTATATATATATTTATATATATATATATATATATATATATATATATATATATATATATAAAACTTTTCTCTGACTGCACAGAATTTCATTTGTATTTTTTTAACCAAAATGGTTGCTCAGGAAGTCATTTTATTCTCCATCCCTGCCCAGTCCTCTTAAGGTCCCCATACACATTAGTGTATTGTCAGTCGAACATGTCTGCAGGTTTGTCCGACAGTCTAATATGTATGGGGAGCTCCTGACTATTTCCCGATAGATGATGTCAGGAGGCGAAATTAGTGTTTTCATTTAATTATTTTATTCTCCCAGGAGATAAGCCGTCACCAGAGGTCTTTGGTAGTGGCTTTTTCCCCTCTCTCCATGGACCACACATACACTTTTCAGCCGAGCCAAACGTTTATGTGTATGGGTGAGTCAGGAGAGATAAATGTGATTGGTCAAATCCCTGGCTAAAGAACCAGCCTTTAGGCTTATTCAGAAATAGACATTTCCCCTTAGACTCAGGTCCTCCTAAGTAATGGTGCAAAGGGACACTGAAAAAGTAAAAGGTTCTAAACAAACCATTGTTGGAGGGAGAGACAATATCATCACATAATAGGTAGAACTTTCTGTGACCACTTTAGCACATGTAGCTACATGTAACCAAATGGTGGTCCCTAAACATAAGGTCAAGTGGTTTCTAAGCAACATAAACTCACACACCCTGCAGAATACATTATAGAGGAGTTGCAAATAAGCCCATAACAATAATGCTGCTGGACAACACAAGATGTGAATATGGCCTTGGTGCATTAGCTGCAGCCATTGTACCTCCCATTATCACATTTAGGGAATGTGTAAGACTGCATCCTCTGGGATGTTGGATCAAATTCTAAAATGGCTGGCTTCACCACGCGTAGGCGATGGACACACTGTAAATTTATTTAGCATGTATCTAGCACAGCTTGACAGTGTAGTTTGTTTCTTTTTGCATGTGTATTGTGGATAATTAATCAGATGGATGACATGGAAGATTCATTTAGAGAGATTCGAGTCCTCTCAGTAAAAAGGAACAGCTGGTCAGAACATTTGCTCATTTTTGGCTCATTCTTGTGTTTTTGAGGTTCCACCAGAACTAAACATAATCTGATGGATCTGTGGACAGGACTTAGAGGGGATATTTCGTAATTAATTTGCATTGTATTCTTTTGGTTGAAAGGATTAAACTAGAAACTAAACAAATCCAAATGTTCTGTTTGCAGATTGTCATCTCAAGTACATGTTATGGTCCTCTTGCTATATGCTGGGATTTACACCCATATACACAGCCACGATAGAGTAACCAGTGCCGCCAACAGAATAATGATTCATCCTTCCACTAGTATCACTTCCAGGATTCCTACATATGGCATTGAGCTGATACAGACAATGGAGCAGGAATTAGTAACACCCATAAGTAAGGGGCCACTGAATTCACAGCCAATATCAGTCACTGTATACTGCGCCACTAACTGGCTATACTGTGGAGGGGCGTGACTGAGCAACTACCTGGTCTTCACTAGAGCCTCTGATGGTGAGGATAGGCTTGGGCCGTTAGGGTAGTTGCCAGGTGCCACTCCAGAGCAGTCCCTGAGTCCGTGGCAGCTGACCAGGGGGTCAGAGATATCGATGCAAGCACTGTGAGGAAGGACGTGGTCAGGAAGTCTGAGCTCAGGGCAGGCAGTGATCAAGCAAGGTCCATAAACGAAGTCCAAGGTCAGGCGCAGACGGCAAACAAGCAAAATCCGATAATTCCAAAACAGGGTCCTGGTACACAGCAAACCAGAACTTCAAAAACATCTTCACACACAGAACCTGACAAGCTAGGGACCATGAGTTGCTCAGGCATCTTCCCTGGGGTATGAAGCGCCTTTAAACCCTTAAGGACCCTGCCATTTTTCACCTTAAGGACCAGGCCATTTTTTGCAAATTGCCATGTGTCACTTTATGTGGTGAAAACTTTAAAACGCTTTTACTTATCCAAGCCATCCTGAGATTGTATTATCGTTACATATTGTACTTCATGACCGTGGTAAATTTGAGTCAAAATATTTAATTTTTATTTATAAAAATAAATACCAAATTTACCCAAAATTTGGAAAATAAAATAGTTATTACTTTACATTTCCCATATGTCTACTTCATGTTTGGATCATTTTGTAAATGACATTTTCTTTTTTTTGGTACGTTAGAAGGCTTAGAAGTATAAAAGCAAATCTACTTTTTAAGGACCAGTTCAGGTCTGAAGTCACTTTGTGAAGCTTACATAATAGAAACCACCCATGAATGGCCCCATTTGAGAAACTACGTTTACAAACGTTCTTAACCCTTTAGGTGTTCCACAAGAATTAAAGGAAAATGTAGATGAAATTTCAGAATTTCACTTTTTTGGCAGATTTTCCATTTTAATCAATTTTTTCACTAACAAAGCAAGAGTTAACAGGCCAAACAAAACTCAATATTTATTGCCCTGATTCTGTAGTTTACAGAAACACCCCATATGTGGTTGTGAACTGCTGTACGGGCACATGGCAGGGCGTAGAAGGAACGCCATATGGTTTTTGGAGGGTAGATTTCACTGGGACAATTTTAAGTTGCTATGTCACATTTGAAGACACCCTGATGCACACCTGGAGTAGAAACTCGACAAAAGTGACCCCATTTTGGAAACTACGGGATAAGGTGGCAGTTTTGTTGGTACTATTTTAGGGTACATATTATTTTTGGTTGCTCTATTTTTTGTGAAGCAAGGTAACAAAAAATAGCTGTTTTGGCTTCATATATTTTTTTGCTATTTACAATGTTCATCTGACAGGTTAGATCAGTGATGGCGAACCTTTTACAGACCGAGTGCCCAAACTGCAACATAAACCCACTTATTTATCGCAAAGTGCCAACACAGCAATTTACCTTGAATACTACGTCCAGTGTAGTATATCTTCCATGTACTTTATCATTTATCTACAATAGCCTGCCTACATTCAGTGCGCTGCCTGTGCCGTTCATAGGGCGCCCTGCGCTGCTGAATGGCAGGAAAAGTCTAAGGCATATTGGTACACCATAGACTTTTTCCAGGGTGTGGGTGCCCACAGAGAGGGCTCTGAGTGCCGCCTCTGGCACCCGTGCCATAGGTTCGCCATCACTGGGTTAGATCATGTGGTATTTTTACAGAGCAGGTTGTTATGGACACGACAATACCAAATATGACATAATAAAGTATTTTTGAGAAAAATTATTTTTTAGTGTCTCCATATTCTGAAAGCCGTAGTTTTTTTAATTTTTTGGGCGACTGTCTTATGTAGGGGCTAATTTTTTTTCGGTATGAGATGACGGTTTGATTGGTACTATTTTAGGATGCATATGACTTTTTGATCGCTTGGTATTACACTGTTTATGATATAAGGTAACAAAAAATGGCTTTTTTGACACTTTTTATTTACTGAGGGTTTAGATCATGTGATATTTTTATACAGAAGGTTCTTATGGAAGTGGCAATGCCTAATATGGGTGCTTTTTTTATTTTATTTTAGTTTTACACAATAACAACATTTTTAAACAAAAAAAATCATGTTTTATGTCTCCATATTCTGAGAGCTATAGTTTTTATATTTTTCGGGCAATTGTCCTAGGTAGGGTCTCATTTTTTGTGGGATGAGATGATGGTTTGATTGGTATGATTTTGGGGTGTGCATGACTTTTTGATCGCTTGCTATTATACTTTTTGTGATGTAAGGTAACAAAAAGTGCTCTTTTTTATACCGTTTTTTTTACGGTGTTCACCTGAGGGGTTAGATCATGTGATATTTTTAGAGCAGGTCCTTAAGGCACGTGGCAATACCTAATATGTATACTTTTTTATTTATTTAAGCTCTACACAATAATATCATTTTTGAAAAAAAAAAAATAAATCATGTTTTTAGTGCCTCCATATTCTGAGAGCCATATTTTTTTTAATATTTTTTAGGCGATTGTCTTAGGTAGGGTATCATTTTTGCGGGATGAGATGACTGTTCGATTGGCACTATTTTGGGTTGCATATAACTTTTTGATTGCTTACTATTACACTTTTTGTGATGTAAGGTGACAATAAATGGCTTTTTTAACACCGTTTTTATTTTATATTTTTTACTGTATTCACCTGAGGGGTTAGTTCATGTAGTATTTTTATAGAGCAGGTTGTTACGGAGGCGGCGATACCTAATATGTCAACTATTTTTTTTACATTTAACACAATAAAAGCATTTTTGAAACAAAGTGTCTCCATAGTCTGAGAGCCATAGTTTTTTTATTTTTTGGGAGATTGTCTTAGGTAGGGACTCATTTTTTGGGGGATGAGGTGACGGTTAGATTGGTACTATTTTAGGGGGCATACGCCTTTTTGATCGCTTGGTGTTGCACTTTTAGTGATGTAAGCTGACAAAGAAAAATATTGTTTTTTAGCACAGTTTATATTTTATTTTTTTGATGGTGTTCACCAGAGGGGTTAGGTCATGTGATATTTTTATAAAGCTGGTTGATATGGACGCGGGGATACCTAATATGTCTACTTTTCTTTTTTTCCCTATTTAAAAATATATATTTACTTTATTTTGGGAAAGGGACACTTTTTAATTTTTTTACTTAAAACGTTTAATTTTTTGTTAAACTTTTTTTTTTTACTTTTTTTTCTCTTCATTTTTTGTCCCACTCTGTGACTTCAACTTTTGGGGATTTGATCCCCTTTACAATGCATCACAATACTTCTGTATTGTGATGCTTTGGCTGTATGTATAATACACACTATAATACACTTCAGCCAGCTTGCCGGTGAGATCCAGGGGCCTGGATCTCACAGGCTGTCACGGGAGGCAGACACGATGCCTAAGGAAGTGAAGTGAATGGTTTCGCATACGGACCGCAAACGGAACCCGCAAAAACGGAACGGCAAGAGGCCTAAACATGAGAAATACGAGATATGACCTAGTATTCAATAGTTTAATGGCCTCTACACACATACAGTATTGTGTCTGCTTTTTAGTTTCCTTACTAAAAAGCAGCATAAAATGAGCTTGTGTGTTTTCCATACGTCGTGCTTTTTATTACTTTTCTCAGTGGTGATTTTTGTGCTGTGTATTTTTCAGGCACTTTTTTCTTCCTATAGAAAGACTATAGGGGAAAATTCATTAAGACCGGCGATTAAGACGCTGGTCTTATTAAAGGGAACCTGTCATCCGGGATTTTGTGTATAGAGCTAAGGACATGGGTTGCTAGATGGCCGCTAGCACATCCGCAATACCCAGTCCCCATAGCTCTGTGTGCTTTTATGGTGTAAAAAATAATAATATTTGATACATGTGCAAATAAACCTGAGATGAGTCCTGTCCCTGACTCATCTCACGTACAGGACTCCTCTCAGGTTAATTTGCATATGTATCAAATAGGGTTTTTTTTACACAATAAAAGCACACAGAGCTATAGGGACTGGGTATTGCGGATGTGCTAGTGGCCATCTAGCAACCCATGTCCTCAGCTCTATACACAAAATCCCAGTGACAGGTTCCCTTCAAGCCCTATGCCTGGCGGCCAGCCTCTACATAACTTCGGCGGATCCACCGCTACTTTTAAATGTAAGATAGCTTTCTAGCTGTCTTACATTTAGACCATTTTCTACATCTAAAACAGTAGAAAATGGTACATGAGACAAGCCTGCTGGCCCATCCCCTTACCCGCCACACCCACTTTTTTTAGACCTGGTCAGAAGTTGCAGATTCCGGTGCAAATCTGTGCCAGAAATACACCTAATTTAGGTGTATTTCTGTTTCATAAATAACCCCCTATGTTTTTTCAGCCAGCTCCAGATTTTATTATTGCCTAAAACCACCACAAAATATATAGGTAATATAGTTTATAAGGCTGAAAAAAGTCCATTACGTTCAGCCTCGTAACCTGCAAAATTGATCCATAGAAAGGCAAAAAAACATGAGTTACAAGCCAATTTTCCTCAGTTTAGCAGAAAAGAAATTCCTTCCCGACTCCAATCAGGCAATTAGAATAACTCCCTGGAACAACGACCCCTCTCTAGTAGCTATAGCCTGTAATATTATTACACTCCAGAAATACATCCAGGTCCCCTCTTGAATTCCTTTATTGTACTCACCATCACCACCTCCTCAGGCAGAGAGTTCCATAGTCTCACTGCTCTTACCGTAAAGAATCCTCTTCTATGTTTGTGTACAAACCTTCTTTCCTCCAGACGCAGAGGATGTCTCCTCGTCACAGCCACCGTCCTGGGGATAAATAGATGATGGGAGAGATCTCTGTGCTAACCCCTGATATATTTATACATAGTTATCAGATCTCCCCTCAGTCGTCTTTTTTCTAAAGTGAATAACCCTAATTTTGATAATCTTTCTGGGTACCAGGGGCGTAGCTATAAGGGAAGCAGGGTGAGTGGCTGCTTTGGGCCCCTGACCCAGAAGGGGCCCATCCAGGAGGAGGAGGACTAAAAGATTTTGTCAGGGCCCCTCAACAGTATTACACAATTAAATTATATACAGTAGCAGTATAGACGGATGGAACAGCTGCCGGGCCTGGTCTGAGAGAGTGATCTCTACTAGCCACAGGAATGGGGGCGGCATGAAAGGAAGGGGTTGTGAAAAAATTACTGGGGGAGGGGGCTCCATTTAAAAATTTGCAGTGGGGCCCAGTCATTTCTAGCTACGCCACTGCTGGGTACCATAGTCTACCCATTCTAGTTATTACTTTAGTTGCCCTCCTCTGAACCCTCTCCAGCTCTGCTATGTCTGCCTTGGTCACAGGAGCCCAGAACTGTACACAGTACTCCATGTGGGGTCTGACTAGTGATTTGTAAAGTGGCAGGACTATGTTCTCATCACGGACATCTATGCCCATTTTGATGCATCCCATTATCTTATTGGCCATGGAAGCAGCTGCCTGACACTGGTTTCTACAGCTTAGTTTGCTGTTCACTAAAACTCCTAAGTTTTTTTCCATGTCAGTGTTACCCAGTGTTTTACCATTTAGTATGTACGGGTGACTTGCATTATTCCTTCCCATGTGCATAACCTTACATTTGTCAGTGTTAAACCTCATCTGCCACTTCTCTGCCCAAGCCTCCAATCTATTCAAATCCATCTGTAGCACTATACTGTCCTCTTCCGTGTTAATTACTTTACACAGTTTAGTGTCATCTGCAAAAATTTAAAGTGTAAAAGCGGCGGGATACTGTATATGTCACTGTTATAGTGGATCTTTTAACAACACAATCAAACATTAAATGAAATAGATGAAATATACCAGTGCAAAGCCGGGTCCTTCTGCTAGTTAATAAATATATTGAAGAGAATCGGGCCCAATACTGACCCTTGTGGTACCCTACTAGTGACAGTGACCCAATCTGAGTGTGTACCGTTAATAACCACCCTCTGTTTTCTATCACTGACCCAGTTACTTAACTAAATACAGACATTTTCTCCCAGTCTAAGTATTCTCATTTTATATACTAACCTTTTATGTGGCACAGTATTAAATGCTTTGGAGAAGTCAAGATATATGACACCCATTGACTCACTCCAGTCTAGTCTAGAAATTACCTCATTATTAGTCTGACCTATGTGTAGAGCAAAAAATGGCACAAAAATGCTGAAACTACCAGAAAATACCTAAAGGAGTTTCCTGAGATTTTGTTTACTGATCGATGAGGGTCCAACATCCAGGACCTTCTCTGATCAGCTGTGAGCCCTGCAGCCTTCTCTAAGCTTTTTCTAGGCCGAGTGAAGACATGATCATCGATCATGTGGCCGAGGAGCAGCTCTGCCCGATTCAAGTGAATAGGGCAGAGCGGGATAATCAAGGCAACTGGACTTACTGTAGATTTCTTGAAAACGTTTCACTCGTTCTTCCAACAAGCTTTCTCAATTCTGAGTGACTGTACAAGAATTCTCTGGGAATAAATATGTAACTGAATCAACATCTGGTAATTATACCCAGCATGGGGTCAAAGATGTTGATTCCATTATCCTAATTGGAGTTAGTAGGTGATAATGACCTCCCAGAAAATGGTGTCAAGACAGCATTGTATGTGGCAGACAATAGATGTCTAATCCCCCCGCCTCTATTTAAGCTTGGTAAGCTGCGAAAAAGGCAGTGGTGCTCACAGGAGTGTCTGTGCATTCTCACACTGCTGATCAGTGGGGGGCCTGGGTGGTGGACACCCGCTAATCAGATACTGATGACCTATCCTGAGGATAGGTCATCAGGGAAAAAATCTTGGAAACCCCTTCTAAGGTGGTTTCACACACAACATTTTTTCTGATGTAATTTTTTTGAGCCAGTGGATCCAGCAGGCTTTATATTTCCCATTCCTTTTAAATCCACTAATGGTTTTGGGTATAAAAAAAAAAAACTGCGACAAACATTTCATTTTACCCCCAAAATGTTGTGTTTGTGAAACTTCATTAAGGAGTTAAAAACGCCTGTATTTTTCCCAGAAACAGCAACACATTTGACCATGTTTTTTTTCTTCTAGTATTGCATTTCCCTAGTGAAGTATTCTGAACTGCAATAAAAAACTTATCCATGGACCTGGACAAAAGTGAAAAAAAAAAAAAGATTTTCTGGTGATTTTATGATTTTAATAGGAATGGCCTTTAGATATAGAAAGTCAAATTGCAGCACAGATGTGGCCAGGACAAAGCCAACATAAACTGTGTAAAAAGTAGAAGGGTCCAGCTTCTGTTAAAATGATATCCTTTACTCGATGCAGTAAAATCCATACACATGTTGGATTTGCCATTCCAAGTTTTGTGATTTGCCCACACCTGATTATTATGTGGTGTTGTTTCTATACATGTGATTGGAGGAAGTGTACTTATATGGGAGAGTCACAGATGGCATTTTATATCATGAGTAAGGATCATTAACTTGAGATCCGAAACGCGTCAATTTTGCATCTGTCTTGTTTTGTATGGATTTTACCTCATTGAATAAAGGATATTGTTTTATCAGCAGCTGGACCCTTCTACTTTTTGCATAGGAATGGCCTATGTACGGTACTAAACATGTTCATGCAGACAATATCACTTTTCTTCCATATGTCAAGGAGTGCCAGCACGTGAATTACGTGAGTCCTGAAGAAGGAGTCTGTCATACATGTCCACATGTACATGGCTGATTTGATATCCTTACCCTGAGCCCCTCGCTAGTTCTTTGAAGTTCTTTCTAGAACTTAGCAGATCTGACAGAACGTGTAGATTGATCTGTTTCGCTAACTCCTCACACTCGTGAATGAAATCTTCAGAATTCCTCAGCCTGGGAAAAAGCCATTTCTGACTGACAGGTTTTATCTAAAAGGTGAACTGTGCCTGCCGCTCTCTCCATCACTAATAGACATTTATTGATCTCATTTTAGCTAGAAACCCGATAAATCTGAGAAAACATGTCCGATAATCCATATTTCTACCAGTGATTATCTCACCAGGCCGCAGTCGCCACATGAATGCATAAGATAATGAGATCTGTCAGAGGCCAGCGTGTGCCCGGCTTTATGAACTAACTAGGAGAAGGACCCGGCCTCACACGGGTATATTTCATCTATTTCATTTAATGTTTGGGTGTGTCATTAAAAGATATCGACAGTATCGACTAGAACAGTGACATCTACAGTACCCTGCCCCCTTAACAGTAACATCCACAGCGCCCTCCCCCTTAACAGTGACCTCCACAGCAGCCGCCCCTTTATTAGTGACCTCCACAGTACCCCGTCTCGTTAACAGTGATTTCCACAATAACCCTCCCCCTTAACAGTGACCTCTACAGAGCTCTGTTCCCTTAAAATGTGACCTCCACAACACCTTGCCCACTTAACACTGACCTCCATTGCGGACCGTCCCCTTAACTGTGAACTCCACAGTTCCCTGTCCCCTTAACAGAGACCTCCACAGTGCCCGCCCCTTTAACAGTGACCTCCACAGCATCACGCCCTCTTATCAGTGACCTCCACAGCAGCCAGCCCCTTTAACAGTGACCTCCACAGCGGCCACCCCTTCATTAGTGACCTCCACAGTAGTAGTAGTAATCCTTAACAGTGATTTCCACAACACCCCGTCTCCTTAACAGTGGTCTCTACAGAAATCTGCCCCTTAAGGCCTCATGCACACGACCGTTGTTGTGTTCCGTTCCGCAAAATGGGGTTCTGTTGTTCCGTGATCCGTTTCCGTGTGTCTTCCTTTATTTTTGGAGGATCACCAGACATAAAGGAAAGTAAAAAAAGTCTAAGTCAAGTTTGCCATGCAAATGATAGGAAAAAAACGGATGCGGATGACAATCTTGTGTGCCTCCGCGTTTTTTCACGGTCCCATTGACTTGAATGGGTCCGCGAACTGTTTTCTGTGAAAAAAATAGGACAGGTTATATTTTTTTGACGGACTGGAACCACAGATCACGGACGCGGATGACAAACAGTGCATTAGCCGAGTTTTCAACGAACCAATTGAAAGTCAATGGGTCCGCAGAAAATCACGAAAAACGGAACAACGGACACGGAATGAAACAACAGTCGTGTGCATGAGGCCTAACACTGACCTACATAGCAGACTGTCCCCTTAACTGTGACCTCCACAGCAGCCTGCCCCTAGGGTGGCCAGGGGTTTTAGGCCGGACAGTCCAGCTTTCAGACTCCCTGTCCTCAGGGATGTTCTTTCGAACAACTCACTCTCAGACAGCAGCACTGTGCGGTCTAAGTATGAGCTGCAGGGAGAAAGTCACCCTCCCTCGATCCCCTGCAGCTGACAGAAGTTGATTTTTACCTTCATTTTTTCAATCCCTGTCGGCTGCAGAGAGAGAGGGGGCGTGGCTTAGTAGGACCTGGGGGATTTTAACTCTGTCTTTTGAGGGTGGCCTGAATGGCCACCCTACCTGCCCCTGAACTGTCACCTCCACAGCACTCCACTCCCTTAACAGTATCATCCACAGCGCCCTGCCCCTTTAAAGCTGACCTGCAGCAGTGAAGAAAAATGGCTGGGTTGTTATGGAAACCTGGTGTAAAACTGCGTGTATGTGGAGACTAAGGACCTGCAAGCTTCTATTGGCTGATAAGGGACATGTGACCGTGTGTATGGCAGTTGGGATATGAAGAGAAAGACCTGCATGCTTCTATTAGCTAATGTAGGTCATGTGATGTGCCATATTTGCATTTTTTGGGAATGTCTCAGGAACGGTACATCCTAAAGAGCTGTGACCCCCCACAAGATTTCTTTCCAGGTAGCAAGGAATGTGTATACCAAGTTTCGTTGAAATCAATGGTTGCGTTTTTGAGTGATCGCGGAACATACATACATATATACGTCCTTTTTTTAAAATATATATATATATATAGATGAATCCCAATTCATCTGTATTTTAATGTTTTACAAACTTTTCTCTCTTATTGATATTTTGCGCTTCAATAATTTGAACAAAATGATGTTAAAAAGACATCCCTGTCGAAAACCGAACCCCATTAATTCTATCACTGCCACGGGCCATAGTTATAGGGGTGCAGAGGTAGCAGTTGTACCCGGGCACTGATGCCCAAGGGCCCCTTTAACACATAAGATGATACAAGTAATATAAAAGGCACATGGTAGATGGGAGCCCTGGGCCCAGGAGCTTCTTGGTGCTCCTCTGTACTGCTCTTGTGCTCAGTTATATTGGCCATTTGAGTAGCCATGGAAATGCAGTTCTGTCACAGAGTTATTCAGGCTTCATAACAATGCACAGTCCCTGCTCGTTCTTCTCTTTTCTCTGCGATTCTCCCTTTCAAAAGGAATGTATCATCAGAAAATGGCCTATCACATTTTTATGTTAAACATATTGGGGGTCATTTATTAAACTGGTGTAAAGTAGAACTGACTTAGATGCCCATAGCAACCAATCAGATTCCACCTTTCATTTTCCAAAGGAGCTGTGAAAAATGAAAGGTGGAATCTGATTGGTTGCTATGGACAACTAAGTCAGTTCTACTTTACACCAGTTTGATAAATGACCCCCATTGTTTTTAGAAATTTTGGTGAGATTATTTTATTACATTTCCCTTGTCACTATAATTTTTTTTAAAAAGTAATATAATCCTGCAATTTTCACACTGGCCACTAGGCCTAAAATATGTTAAGACTTCCTGTCTTTTAAGAGCAGCCACATGGGCCGTAGACACTATGACAGGAGGGGACACCATTGACTTCTATGGGAGAGTTTTCTAGGCATGCGGAGGTCAGGAGGGAGCTGATAAGCTTTGATAATACCTACTGTGAATAGTGGGTCCTGTGTTGTAATCCTCCCTATGGTGATAATGATAATGGCTACTGAAAAATTTCCTATACAGAATAGGAGATCATGACCTATTATTAGACCTAGTGAAAATTGCAGGATACGTGTTTTTTAAATAGTGAAAAGGAAACATTAAAAAAATTACCAAAAATATGTTTAACATAAAAACATGATTTAAACAATAGGTTAGTCTCTGATGACACATTCCCTTTAAGTTATGCAATGAAATGGGAATGTGTCATCAGAAAATGACCTATTGTTTAAATCATGTTTTTTATGTTAAACATATTTTTAGAATTGTGTTAATCAATGTGCCACATACAGCCCCAATTGTAATATAGTAATCACATAGGGATCCTCTGAAATGAAATCATCTAATATCTATGGGAAGTGGTATTTAACCTGATGCTTTTAGAATTTAACCCCTTGGATACCAGAGTTTTTAGGTTTTTTTTTTAGTTTTTGCGTTTTAATTTTTCTTTCCTATGGTGTTCTCTATGCGGAAAGACTGACCTGTGCCCTTCATTTTCTGGGTCAGTACGATCACAACGATATCACATACAGTTGCAAGAAAAAGTATGTGAACCCTTTGGAATGATATGGATTTCTGCACAAATTGGTCATAAAATGTGATCTGATCTTCATCTAAGTCACAACAATAGACAATCACAGTCTGCTTAACCTAATAACACACAAAGAATTAAATGTTACCATGTTTTAATTGAACACACCATGTAATCAGTCACAGTGCAGGTGGAAAAAGTATGTGAACCCTTGAATTTAATAACTGGTTGAACCTCCTTTGGCAGCAAGAACTTCAACCAAACGTTTCCTGTAGTTGCAGATCAGACGTGCACAACGGTCAGGAGTAATTCTTGACCATTCCTCTTTACAGAGCTGTTTCAGTTCAGCAATATTCTTGGGATGTCTGGTGTGAATCGCTTTCTTGAGGTCATGCCACAGCATATCAATCGGGATGAGGTCAGGACTCTGACTGGGCCACTCTAGAAGGTGTATTTTCTTTTTTTTAAGCCATTCTATTGTTGATTTACTTCTATGCTTTGGGTCGTTGTCCTGTTGCAACACCCATCTTCTGTTGAGCTTCAGCTGGTGGACAGATGGCCTTAAGTTCTCCTGCAAAATGTCTTGATAAACTTGGGAATTCATTTTTCCTTTAATGATAGCAATCCGTCCAGGCCCTGACGCAGCAAAGCAGCCCCAAACCATGATGCCCCCACCACCATACTTCACAGTTGGGATGAGGTTTTGATGTGGGTGTGCTGTGCCTCTTTTTCTCCACACATAGTGTTGTGTGTTTCTTCCAAACAACTCAACTTTGGTTTCATCTGTCCACAGAATATTTTGCCAGTACTGCTGTGGAACATCCAGGTGCTCTTGTGCAAACTGAAAACGTGCAGCAATGTTTTTTTTGGACAGCAGTGGCTTCCTCTCTGGTATCCTCCCATGAAATCCATTCTTGTTTAGTGTTTTACATATCGTAGATTCGCTAACAGGGATTTTAGCATATGCAAGAGACTTTTGTAAGTCTTTAGCTGACACTCTAGGATTCTTCTTCACCTCATTGAGCAGTCTGCGCTGTGCTCTTTCAGTCATCTTTACAGGACGGCCACTCCTAGGGAGAGTAGTAGCAGTGCTGAACTTTCTCCATTTACAGACAATTTGTCTTACTGTGGACTGATGAACAGCAAGGCTTTTGGAGATACTTTTATAACCCTTTCCAGCTTTATGCAAGTCAACAATTCTTAATCGTAGGTCTTCTGAGCGCTCTTTTGTGCGAGGCATCATTCACATCAGGCAATGCTTCTTGTGAAAAACAAACCCAGAACTGGTGTGTTTTTTATAGGGCAGGGCAGCTGTAACCAACACCTCCAATCTCATCTCATTGATTGGACTCCAGTTGGCTGACACCTCACTCCAATTAGCTCTTGGAGATGTCATTAGTCTAGGGGTTCACACACTTTTTCCACCGGCACTGTGAATGTTTACATGGTGTGTTCAATAAAAACATGTTAACATTTAATTCTTTGTGTGTTATTAGTTTAAGCAGACTGTGATTGTCTATTGTTGTGACTTAGATGAAGATCAGATCACATTTTATGACCAATTTGTGCAGAAATCCATATCATTCCAAAGGGTTCACATACTTTTTCTTGCAACTGTATGTGTAGGTTGGTTTGTGTTTTAATGAAACAAAAAAATATATAAAAAAAACTTTGAAAAATAACTTTTTTATAGTTATGTTTACTGAGCTGTGTTGAGGCTTATAGTTTTCAGGGCAATCTGTAGTTTTTATTGATACCATTTTGGGGTGTGTGTAACTTTTTTTATCACATTTTATTCTTATTTTTTCGGGTAAGAGAAGCGATTTTCATATTTTTTTCCACTACACCATTTGCCATATGGGATAAATATTTTAATATTACTGCCGTTTTTGGACACGGAGATGCCCACAATGTTTATATTTTTTATTCTTTACGTATTTAGTTTTTTATTCTAGGGAATCAGGGGTGATTAAAATTTGTATATTTTTTTTTACTTTTCCAAACTTTTTTAGAGCCCCTCTAGGAGGCTACAATATCCACTAAGTTGTTGTTTTTTTTGTCTTATACTGTAGTTCCATGGAACTACAGTATAAGCTCCAATTGCTGTTATCCTATGTTGGCCTGCCACCTGCTAGCCTAAATAGGAACTGCAGCTCTAGTACGCTGGGTCTATTCAGAGAGACTCAGCGCATTAGAATGAATGATTAGCGTCCAGGTTTTTCACCATTTAGATATTGTGGTCGCACTTGATCTCGGCATCTAAAGGCTTAAATGCCTGCAATCAGCATTATTGCTGGTCACAGACATGAGCCGCAGCTCTCTGCTGATTCAAATGCACGAGTGGGCGCCATGTTTAAAGACCTTCCCAGCTTAGTACATGTACGGCACTGAGAGCCTAACGGTTACAGTGAATGTGTCATCAGATAGGACCTGTTTTTATTGTAATTTTTTTGGGGTGATTTTCATTTTATTTTCCCATGTCACTAACCATATGTAAAAATGGCTACCTAAAATTGTGCAGTTTTCACACTGGCTACTAGGCCTAATAATACGTTGAGACTTCCTCTTCTGTAGAGTTAGCTTTTCAGTAGCCATCACACATTGTCATCAAAGGCAGGATTAGACTGACAGATATCAGCCTTGTATAGATAACTCAAGATCTACCATGCACAACAGTTTACCTACTCCCTCTTGACCTCTGCACAGGTCACAGAACATGCCTAGAAGAGTCTCCTATAGAAGTGAATGGAGTCCCCACCAGTCTATTATGTCTATGGTCCATGTGGCTGCTCTCAAAGAACAGGAAGTCTTGATACTTTTAAATATAGATAGCCTCATGGAAAAAAAAAAATACAAATATGGTATGTTTAGCATAAAAACCTGATTTAAACAATAGATTGTTTCTGGCAACACCATCCTGAATTCTAAAAACATCACCTTTTTAACAAACCCATAGATGGAAGATGATTTGATTTCAGAGCATCCTTAAAGGGGCTTTCCTGGATTTTAATATTGATGACCTATCCTCAGAATAAGTTATCAATATCAGATTGGCGGGGTCTGACACCTGGTATCCCCGCCGGTCAGCTGGTTGAAGGGAAGGCTGCTCTCTGTGCAAGTGCAGCCTTCCCTTCATTGTTTAACTGCTCGGTGAGCAGGTGTCATTACAAGCCGTCCCTTTCACTTCAATGGGACGGTTCTGGTAGTATACACTTGAATGAATAGGACGTCTTGTAATTACACTGTTGACGGTGAGCAGGTAAACAATGACAGAAAGGCTGCACACGCACAGAGCGTGATCCGCAGAGGTGCAACTGTTGGACCCCCGCCAATCTGATATTAATTACCCATCCTAGAAAACCTGTATGGTAAAAAGGTATGTGTCACCAAGGTTCCTGGCCTTGGTGGACTAAGAGCCAGTTTTCATGTGTCAGCAGCAGTTGCTGTTTGACGCCTTGCTATTTAGTATAGCTGTAATAGCTGATCCGGGATGGCTCTTACTGGGAGTAGTCAAAGTGCTGGGTGGGTGACTACTCCCCACCTTCCAGGCCGGGTCTTGACTGGCCTATATAAAAAAAAACAGCCAGCGGTGTCAGCTGGTGGTAATTACCTCTCTCTCTGACAGAGGAGCTCTGGCAATCGGTGGATTGGAATCTGAGCTGTGTGCTAGGCTGGAGGCCTGAGTTTGGGAGGTCTGCTCTGTCTTGAGAAATGCCGATCGGGTGTGAAATAACACCTAGGATAACAGGTGACTGTTTTGCTGTATAAACTGTCTAGGTGTGAATGAACACCAAAACTGCAAATGGACTGTCGTACGGTTTTGTTGCCATAAGTGTGAATAAAACACTGAATTTTTGGAGTTAAAAAACTGGTCTTTGCCTCTATACTGTGTCCGCTTGTCCTGTCTACCAGAGCGAATCCCCACAATAGACACCTACATTATATTAAAGTCTTTGGAGCCTCATTATGGCACACTGGTTAACACTAGGGTCCTGGGTTCAAGTCTGACGGCAATGCCCACATAGAGTTCTTATGTTTTTCAACTGTTTGCAAGGATTTTCTCCAGGTTCTCCAGTTCCATCCCACAGACTAAAAATATATTGATTGGTTAATTGGCTTCAGATAAAACTGGCCCTTATGTATGTAGGATAGGGGAAACTAGATTATGAGCACAGTTGTCGGCGGGGGACACATAAATGCTGGTAATCTCTGCTGACACTATACGTACACCCCTGAAATGCTATATACAAGGGTGGACTTCTAAGGTAATTTCAAAAATATAGAAAAATAAATTTGAAAATTCCATTAATCTAATTCTGGTCTCACACATAACAGAATTTTACCATTTACATTTTATTCATTAGTTATAGCTTACAAGTCCCCATAGTCTTCTGGATAGCCAGTAACTCCAGCCGTTGTGTGGTTTCAAACTGGTCCAGTGCATGTCATTTATGTATTTCAGTTTGCCATTCTTGATAACTAGATGAAATATAAAGAGAGGCTGCAGATTTCTTCTCTTCTGACCACCGTAAATTCTGTTCACCTTCAGCCTCCACAAGGGGGCGCTCAGTACATACATATTGACACTGCTGCGGCAGTGCAATAGATCTACTCAATCATTGTAGACTTGGCTAGTATGCCCTTATTACATGAAATTACAATATAGCATTTCGGTGCAGGCTGATTCAAAGCATACAAACAGATCTCTCTGGTAATTTGTAGTCTAGGAACGGTCTTTCCTGCAGTAGGCAGTCTTCAATAATCTGATGTAGCAAAACTAACCGTCCCACAACTGTCAACTGTTTCCAATTTAAAACAAAATGGTGAATGCAGCTCTGGAGTACAGCTGTAAATTTGGATTAATACAGGATCAGCAATGTATGTACATAATGTCTTCATCAGCAGAATAGTGATTGCAGCTCTAGAGTATAATACAGGTTGCAACATTGGATTAATACAGGATCAGTAATGTATGTACACAAAGTCTTCATCAGCAGAATAGTGATTGCAGCTCTGCGATATAATACAGCATGTAACTAAGGATAACTTATAGCTGTAACTTAGGATGTGTAATGTAATATATGCAGGGGGCCATCTGCAGGTTGTGACAAGTAATACAGTCAGTCAGTCAGTCCTGGGACATCGACCGTATCAGCTACAGTGCTCTCAGTGATCTTAAAGAGGTTGTCTCACTTTACCAAATGGCATTTATTATAAGGGATTGTCCAGAAATGCAAAAATATGGCTACTATCCTCCAAAAAACAGCACCACCCCTGTCCACAGGTTGTGTCTGGTATTACAGCTCAGCTCCATTGAAGTCAACGAGGCAGAGCTGCAATACTGCACACAACCTCTGGACAGGAATGGTGCTGCTTTTGAAAGAAAATAGCCATGTTTTTTCTAACCCTGGACAACCCCTTGAAGTAGACAAAGTTAATACCAGGCACGCACTTACTAATGTATTGTCCATATTGCCCCCTTTGCTGGCTTGATTAATTTTTCCATCAAATTATACACTGGCTATTGCGAGTGCTGGTGCCTTCTCAAACAGATGATTGGCGAGGGTCCCATGTATTCAGTGTCAGGGCCCACCAGTGGAAATTATTCTAGGGGCCCACCCTACAGCTACCAAAAAGAAAATATTACTTGTTCGGGCTCATGCAACAGAACGGTATTGCGCACTGCTCTATATCAAATTGCTTCTCATTAAGCAGCTCATTGTAGTTGATAACCTAATCTGTTAACACACAGGGCGACAGAGCAGGAGATTGTACGCTGTATCTACATGCAGTGATCTCCATTGTATGGGAGCAGTGAACACAACTGTCAATGCTATTCCCATACTGACTAGTCGTTTGCCGGCAGCAGATCGTGATTACACAGCACAATCTATTCCCAGCAAATGATCTTTTTTATGTGCGCACAAACGATCAAATTACGGTACCCGATGAATGAGCGTTTTGATCATTCATCAGGTAATCAGTCTATATGGCATCAACCGCAGCCATTACGTCGAAGAGCTACTAAAGCGAGCAACACGGTAACCCGTGTCACAGTGAACTACATTGTGACAATATGTCTATTTTTTTTTTTACATAATTCTTCATTTTTTTTAAATCATGTTTCCATTTCTAAAAGCCATATATATTTTTTTTTTCTGCCAATGATCTTGTGTAGGGGCTCCTTTTTTGCAGGAAGAGTTGACATTTTTTGGGTGCATATGATTTTTTGATCGTTCAATATTGCACTTTTTTGGGGCAAGGGGACCTCACTATTGCAATACCCTGCAGGTCTGACGTGCTGCACATACGCGGCCGCCCTCCATTTATTTTCTGTGGTGCCTCTACAAATAGCCGTGCGTGGCTGGACATGAGCAATGTGCTCCCATTCACTTTTACGGGGAGACCGCTTAGTGGTGGCCGGACCAGTAGGTGGGACCCACATCTATAAAACAAGCCATATGCCCCATTGTCTGAGATAAGACAATTCCTTTAAGTTTTACACAGTGAAAAAATTTCTTGTGTTACCATTTTCTGAAAGACATATTTTTTTTAATTTTGGGGTGATTCTGTTATGTAGGAGCTTGTTTTTTGCAGGATAGGTGACAGTTTGATTGGTACCATTTCGGAGTACATACAATTTTTAGTTTACTTGACATTAGACTTTGTTTTGGCACTGTTTTTATTTAGTTTTTTTTATGGCATTCACCTGAGGGGATAGAGATCATGTCATATTTTTATAGAGCAGGTCGTTACAGACGCAGCGATACCTAATATATGTCTGTTTTTCTTTTTTTCTGTTATTTAGAATTTTATATGACTTTATTATGGGAAAGCTGTGTTTTTTATTTTGTTTACTTGAAACCTAGGTATCCTATAGGTTAATACAAAAAAAACAACGAAAGCACAAAATAAAACAAAAGATACTGTATTTTTTTTTTTACATTTACGTCTACGGATCTGTGTGAGGACTCATTTTTTGAAGGGCCGATCTGTACTATATTGATACCGTATGTTGGAGTGTGTGACTTTTTTTTAGCAATGTTTATTCAAATTTTTGTAGCATGCAATCATAATTGTGATATAAAATTACAGAATGTTGCAGGAAAACTACAACTCCCAGCAGGTCCTGAAGGTTTGCATGTCACAGGGCATGCTAGGAGTTGTAATTTCCAGAGGGGAATGCAGTAAAATGTGAAATTATATTTTTATTAAACTATAGATTTACCTATATTTTATACTGTCTTGGGGGACTAGCTGCAGCCACTGAGTCACAGACAGCTTCTGCTTAGTGGGGGACACAGCAGCACCACCACCACGTCTGCAGACTCAGGAGCACAGTAAAAGCCCGCCGCCGCGCTCTGCAGACTCTAGAATATTGGCGGGCGGCAGGGCTCTGAGAAGGAAGCGCAGGCACCGCACCACATGTAACAAGAGGAGGGTCCTGCGACCCTCTGAAAGATGGCAGCGCCAGCATCACTGCCGGGAAGGTTCAGTATTTCTGTATAGCTCTGCTCGTCCTATTGCAGCGGCGCTTGCCAGCAGAAAGCTGGGGCTGCCTGCCGCTGCTGATTAACATGTAGACTGTAACTAGGCAGGGGCCCACCAAGGATTTTCCCAGCTCCCTGGTGGGCCAGTCCGAGCCTGCATGTATTGGGCCCCCACTGATCAGATACTGATAACCTATCACTTTCTGGCCCTGTCAATTAAAGTGGATAGGGTGCGGCAGTTGCAGAAAGAGTTGAGCCTCTAGGTGTAATGGCAACGCCCCCATTGCTCCCAGAGACTAATTTGCATATATTTAAATATCTTTTTTCAGCAATGCGGGCACATATAAACATGAGACCAACACAGATGTCTTCAGCTGCCAAGTGCACATGTAACAGGTCAGCCAGTGTCATAGGTACAGATCTGCTGACAGATGTTCACCAGCATATCACTAATGGTCTATCTTCAGAATAGGGTATCAATAAATAATTGATGAGTAAAGGGACCCTATCGCTTTAAACATAGTGTCTGAGCTGCGCAGGAGGAGCTGAGCAGATTGATATATACTTTTATGGAAAAGATTTGTTAAAATGTCATTCATTTAAACTTCTGGCTTTGAAGTCCAGAAGGCGGTCCTATCAGTGATTGACAGCCTTGCCCCTATGACTGTGTATACAGAGGTAGCTGTCAATCACTGATAGGACCGCCTCCTGTACTTCAACGCCCCAACAGAGCAGGGATATAAATGTATAAATCACAAGTTTTCTTGAATCTTTTCCCATGAAACTATACGCCAATCTGCTCAGCTCCTCCTGCTCTATAACATGGTGCCTGCAAGGTCAGAAACCATATTCAACATGACAGGTTCCCTTTAATGGGGATCTAGTCAACAGAATGAAGGGGCCACAGCATTCCACATAAGAATGTGGCTGCTGATGGAATCACAATATAGTCTCAGTTATGTGAATGGGCCTGAACTGCAGAACTAGGCACAGCTGCCTTGACAGAAAGCCGTATTCCCTGAGTAAAGGGTAGAGGATGTGGCCCCTTCCTTATGTGATTGACACTCCCATTGATTGGGTCTGTATGGGGTATATAAACTGTACAATTCAATCCCTTTAACTCAGAATGAATAATATTTTCCACCTTTAAAACAATCCAATTTCTCCTCCATATCTTATCCAGAAGAAAAAACTGTGACCTGTTTTTGTACCCGGACTGATGCCAATGTGGTCTGGACCACAAAGTCTTTGAAACTGCCAGGACAAGTAATAAAATCGCTTCTTGTGAAAATCCATCATCAACATTTTGGATAATCATATTTATGTTTAAATGAAGATGAAATGGTCGAATTCTATACATTTGACTGTATCATCATCTTTGACATAATGTTCTCCACATGGTAACATTTTCCAGCTCCTGACCGAGCCTTCTTCATCAGAGGATCCAATGCTCAGCTATTAGGGGTGTTAATTTAGCTGGTGATCGCTCATGTGAGCTTTTTTCCCCAGGAAAGCGTTTTAATAGACCGCAGGAAAGGTTAACCTCGCTTATTTTGTCACTGCTTCCTTACTTACAGAATTACAGAATTAATACCAGCTCATCACTTCACAGACTCAATTTCACAAAAATAGCTTAGCAGACTTAAGAAATTAAAAGTGACTCACGTAAATGACATAGTAAAAGGGTGAAAGTGTACACAAATGCCTCATACGAGCAAAATAATGTACTAAAGACAAGTCAGAAAAGGGCGTATATACCATAGAGGTAATGCAGGCTGCAACTGAGGGACACTTGAAGATTGGAGACCAGATTTGGCCATTGCTATTAGGGGGTAAGAACAGGACTCCCCTCTCTGAAGAAGACATATTGTTAGCAAATCATGTAGGGAGGAATCGGCACAAGGGTGGAAACAAACACCGTGCCCGTCTGTGGTAAGTGAGTGAAGTCAGCACTATAGTGGAAGTTCTCATTTATCTTTGTAGCGGGGCTCCTTCTCTTCTCTGAATACCATAGCGAATCACAAAGAGTTGTAGTAGGAGTATTATTTAGTGACAGTGGTGTATCTGATTGTTGCTGTTTTGAACCACATACCTCCACTCAATGTCTCAGACTGTATTCACTCCCCATCTTTGACGTTTGTTGACTACTCATCCCAACTACTGTCTTCTCTTGTTGCACTCGATCCATAATCCTCATCTTATTTTTGAATTTTGTCTGGATTTACTCCAGGTTCTGTATTCAATTCATGATTTGCCATGACTATCAGCTAATGGTCCAGAAACTATACTAATAAGGACAGGTTCTGGGTTCATCTAGGGTTAATGAACTGATTACAGTGTGTCCTGCTTCTAGGTGTCCCAGTGATCAAATGTAAATCTATGGGGGAACATGACAAAAAAGGGGATCAGTCAGCACATACCAAACCGCAGGAGCACATTGCTATGGCAGGGAACAACACTAAAAGACAAAACATGCAATGCGGCAACTCACTGCAATATAGAGTACAAAATTGCATAATAATTACAAGTGCTACACTATAAGTGAGAGATACTTGGCAAATCGTTTTGTACAAAATTATTTGAGCCCGTCTGCCGCACGTCAAGGCGATCTCTGTTAGACGGGTTCCTAACACTAAATTCTGACTAAAAATGACGTGCGGCAGACGGGCTCAAATATTTTTGTACAAAACGATTTGCCAAGTATCTCTCACTTATAGTGTAGCACTTGTAATTATTATGCAATTTTGTACTCTATATTGCAGTGAGTTGTCGCATTGCATGTTTTGTCTTTTAGTGTTGTTCCCTGCCATAGCAATGTGCTCCTGCGGTTTGGTATGTGCTGACTGATCCCCTTTTTTGTCTTTCTTTGCAGTTTGCACTGGAGGTGTGGCTGCCTCCTCAGTCATGCACTCCTGGCCACCTTGTCTGCCCTATAGGCTGATTTTAATTAGTGTGAGTATATAGTCCGGCCTGCTCCCCCTCACTCACTGAAGCCATTTGGCACCAGGAGTGAGATAGTTTGTGGACTCTCACTGCAGTCTTTAGTGGCCATTTGGCGCCGGGGGTGTTGTGGAGTGGGCCTGCATGCATGTTGATACCTGCACTCATTGGATACAGTGGAGGCCATTTTGGCAGCCAAAATGACAGGTATTGAAGCAGACCCAGCATGCATGTGGAACCTACACTCCCTGAAGTGTATGGTAGCCGTCATGGCACTTAACAGGTAGAATTTAGTGTTAGGAACCCGTCTAACTAGAGATCGCCTTGATGTGCGGCAGACGGGCTCAAATATTTTTGTACAAAACGATTTGCCAAGTATCTCTCACTTAAAGTGTAGCACTTGTAATTATTTAGCAATTTTGTACTTTATATTGCAGTGAGTTGTCGCATTGCATGTTTTGTCTTTTAATATGGGGGAACATGGCAACAAAAGGTAAATTCCTCTGAAGTGCCACCATAGGGAGAAATGAAGCATTAGAAGGTGGTTATTGAAATCAACAGTCTGTGTAATAATTCACTGAAAACTTTGTCTGAAGGTTAAAGAGCATATGTCAGCATGATCAACCCTATTAAACCAGGCATATTGCCTAGTAGAGTTGATTATGCTGAGAAAAATGATACCATTCTTTTGTCTCTAGGGTCAGTAGCTGCAGCGATATATTAATTTTTGCATATAAGTAAATTACCTAGTTGAAGCACCAAGGGGCTGGCTATAGTTCTGAATGCCCAACTAAAGCCACCCCCTGTGCTCTGTGCACTCCCCCTCTGCTTTGACAGGGCTAGACCTCTCATCTAGACCTGTGTTCTCGTGCCTGTGCCAAGTCAGCTCAGTGAATCAAATGCTGCTTCCTGAGCTTGGGAAGCAACAGCAGATCCATTGTTTCGGCCCAATGACTTGGCACTCGCTCAGTGGATCTGATAAACTCAGAAAACAGCATCAGATCCGCTGCGCAGTTACTAGGCGAACTCAGTGCAGGCGTGAGGAAACAGTGCTAGACAAGAGGTCTAGACCTATCAATCAAAGTGGAGGAGTACACATAGTCAAGGGGCGTAGCATTAGCAGTGTTCCAGGTGCTCTGGCCAGCCCCTTGGTGCTCGAAATAGGCTGTTTGCATAAATATAAAAAGTAATCTGTCACTTCATCTATTGACCCTAGAGGCAAAACAAAGGTATCATTTTACTCAGTATGTCCAACCCTACTATGCAATATGCCTGGTTTAATAGGGTTGATCATGCTGACAGATGCTCTTTAATTAAAAATCTAGATCAGTCCAAACCGGTCTAGACAGTTGTAAATGTGCACCATAGCCCATTTTACAGTAGACCTTCACTTTGTATGTATATTTATACATATAAGCCAATGTACAAGGAATATTTGCATTTTGGACCCTGATAAAATGTGCGGTGTTCAGAACATAGTTCTCATTCTTTTTGAGAGACTGAATCCAGCTGCCGATCTGTATCTCAGGACCAAGGCTCAAAACTTCCATCTTAAAATAAATATATGGTCATCTGGGATTGTTCTTCACACATTTACTCCAAGCAAAATACTCTACGTGCAAAACAAGCTGGAAAATCAAAAGTTGCTCCTTCTTCCCATAAATCCTAGGGATGGGACTCATAATTCCACAGTCTTAGGAGTCAGTAGAAATGGTGCCCTGGCTTCCAGTACCTTACACAAGCTTATATATGTGACTGCAGTGTGCATATTTATGACAATTACTACAATTTTACTATAAAGAGATCTATAAAACAAGAATGAAATCATCAGTTGTGTATTTTACAGCATTAATATTTTTCAGTTAATTTCATTTTGCATGCATCAAAGTCCAATTGCTTAAAGTGTACCTAAACTAAACTTATAAATCTAAATTAATGTTTCTAATGTACATATATATATATATATATATATATATATATATATATATATTGTAAGGGATCGCAATCACAGACTTCTCCTCTGACAACGGGGTTCAAGTCGAAAAGGTGCTTTATTTTGACACTTCAGCACCTCCAGGCTGTGACCACGTCAGCACCCTTGGGGGGAGATGGTCCAGAAGTCCTCCCGACTCTGACTGTGCAACCCTTTTTCTGTAGGCGTCGCTGGGCCTCTCAAACTTCAGGCTTTGCAAAGCCTCGTGGCCCCTCAGCCCTCCTGGCTGAGACCACACAGTGCCTCTTCCTAAGCCTTTCTTTCCCCAAGTCATACACAGAAGGTTGTTTTATCCCTCCTTGATTACAGCAGCAGGCCTCACCTGCGATCACCTCCAGCAAAAGACAATACATGTAGTGGAAGGGTGTGGACTGGCAGATCCCACTACCAAACCTATCCCCCAGTCAACATGAAATCTAGCCCAGAACAACATCTAGACAAAACTGTCTCAGCAAACTACACTTTGCTGAAACCATTGCAGCTTTCTGTATTTCAGTTATCTCACCCAGTTGAGGTATTTGGGTGGGATATACACACCTCCTAGCACTTATATAGTACACATCACCACAATATTTTTACTTTTCCTAGTGCAATATGTGCCTAAAGTTCAGGCAGCTATAACAGTCAGGTCCATAAATATTGGGACACCCCAATTGTAACATTTTTGGCTCTATACACCACCACAATGGATTTGAAATGAAGCGAACAAGATGTGCTTTAACTGCAGATTGTCAGCTTTAATTTGTGGGTATTTACATCCAAATCAGGTGAACGGTGTAGAAATTACAACAGTTTGCATATGTGCCTCCCACTTGTTAAGGGACCAAAAGTAATGGGACAATTGACTTCCCAGCTGTTCCATGGCCAGGTGTATATTATTCCCTTATTATCCCAATTACAATGAGCAGATAAAAGGTCCAGAGTTCATATCATCTCAAGATAAAATCCAAAGAGCTGTCACTATCAGTAAAGCAATCCATCATTAGGCTGAAAAAACAAAACAAACCCATCAGAGAGATAGCAAAAACATCAGGCGTGGCCAAAACAACTGTTTGGAACATTCTTAAAAAGAAGGAACGCACCGGTGAGCTCAGCAACACCAAAAGACCTGGAAGACCACGGAAAAACAACTGTGGTGGATGACCGAAGAATTCTTTCCCTGGTGAAGAAAACCCCCTTCACAACAGTTGGCCAGATCAAGAACACTCTCCAGGCAGGAGGTAGGTGTATGTGTGTCAAAGTCAACAATCAAGAGAAGACTTTACCAGAGTGAACACAGAGGGTTCACCACAAGATGTAAACCGTTGGTGAGCCTCACAAACAGGAAGGCCAGATTAGAGTTTGCCAAACCACATCTAAAAAAGCCTTCACAGTTCTGGAACAACATCCTATGGACAGATGGGACCAAGATCAACTTGTACCAGAGTGATGGGAAAAGAAGAGTATGGAGAAGGAAAGGTAACTGCTCATGATCCTAAGCATACCACCTGATCAGTGAAGCATGGTGGTGATAGTGTCATGGCGTGGGCATGTATGGCTGCCAATGGAACTGGTTCTCTTGTATTTATTGATGATGTGACTGCTGACAAAAGAAGCAGGAAGAATTATGAAGTGTTTCGGGCAATATTATCTGCTGCATATTCAGCCAAATGCTTCAGAACTCATTGGACGACGCTTCACACTGCAGATGGACAATGACCCAAAGCATACTGCAAAAGCAACCAAAGAGATTTTTAAGGGAAAGAAGTGGAATGTTATGCATTGGCCAAGTCAATCACCTGACCTGAATCCGATTGAGCATGCATTTCACTTGCTGAAGACAAAACTGAAGGGAAAAATGCCCCAAGAACAAGCAGGAACTGAAGACAGTTGTAGCAGAGGCCTGGCAGAACATCACCAGGGATGAAACCCAGCGTCTGGTGATGTCTATGCGTTCCAGACTTCAGGCTGTAATTGACTGCAAAGGATTTGCAACCAAGTATTAAAAAGTGAAAGTTTGATTTATGATTATTATTCTGTCCCATTACTTTTGGTCCCTTAACAAGTGGGAGGCACATATGTAAACTGTAGTAATTCCTAGACCGTTCACCTGATTTGGATATAAATACCCTCAAATTAAAGCTGACAGTCTGCAGTTAAAGCACATCAGTGTTCATTTCATTTTAAATCCATTGTATAGAGCCAAAAATGTTAGAATTGTGTCGATGTCCCAATATTTATGGACCTGACTGTATGCTTTAGGATCTGTACTCTCGAACACTGCTGTGTATGGGACTACGGATTCCCTTGCGGCTGCATTGAGCATTATACAGGCCGGAGCATTGTTGTGTCTGCCTGTGCAGAGGCCGGGTTTGGGGTGGCCCCAACGATACACTGGGTCCCCTCGATGCTGTCAAGGTGTCACCATGTGTTGCTGCTCTCCGGAAGGGATGGTAAGGTGTGTGCACCCCAATAGGAAATAAGAGAGTCAGGGTCCGCAGTAAACCAGTGTGCTTCTTTACTGGAGGAATTCAGGTGCAAAACAATACAGGCGAGGCATAGGGCTGGCTTCTCCAGTCTCCTCCCTGGCAGAAGAAGGGTTTGATGCTGAGGAAAGGACTGAGCTAGCTGTCCCTCTCTCTCTAAGAAGACTGGTACCGTGGTCAAAGGCCAGCTCAGTAGTCTGGGTTGCTCCTTGATTACAGGGCTGGTGACCCATGGTCTGTGGCTCAGCGTCCCCATCTCAGCGTCTTCTTCTGGTCACTCATGCAGGCTGGCATGAGTCTCCCCTCCAAGCACTGGTCCTTAACTGCAGAACACTCGGGGCTCTGACTGCTCTTCTTAGGGTACTTTCACACTAGCGTTAGAAGAATCCGGCAGGCAGTTCCGTTGCCGGAACTCCCTGCCGGACCCGGAAATCCGTATGCAAACAGAGATCATTTGTTGCCGGATACGGATCCATCTGACAAATGCATTGGAATACCGGGTACGTCTCTCCGGTGTCATCTGGAAAAACGGATCCGGTATTTATTTATTTCAAATTCTTAAAGGTCTGCGCATGTGCAGACTGGAAAACCGGATCCGTCAATGCAGCAATTTCATGAACACTTGGTACCAGATCCGGCATTAATACATTTCAATGGAAATGAATGCCGGATGCGGTAATCCGGCAAGTGTTCCGGAATTTTGGCCGGAGAAAATACTGCAGCATGATGCAGTATTTTCTCCGGCCAAATGCCGTAAAAGTGACGGAACGGAAGACATCCTGATGCATACTGAACGGATTGCTCTCCATTCAGAATACATTAGGACAAAACTGATGCATTTTTTTTTCTGGTATTGAGCCCCTATGACGGAACTCAATACTAGAAAACTTTAACGCTAGTGTGAAAGTAGCCTTATATACCATTTCTAGCTAGACTGGAACCTTCTATTGGGAGGGGTGGAGTGGAAAAGCTCAGCACAAACAGATACATTGTAACACTTTCCATCTCTCATAGACTTACATTAGAGCTACAGTGATACTCAATGGCATTGACACAGCAGACAAAAACAAGCTTCCAGACATAACAACATAGCTAATACCAGACCTTCGAAAGGTCAGGCTGTCTGTGTTTGGTGGTAAACAAGTCTGGGTTTTTCCCTCCAAAACATTGTCTTCCTTAACCCTTAACGTCCAGTGCCGTACATGTGCAGCCATGCCGGGTAAGGGCAGCATGGTGCTGCACCGCCCCCCTGCAGCTCCAAGCGCTGTGATTGGCTGATCAATGAGACCGGCACATTGCAGCGCAGGAAGCTGTAAGAGGCTTTGGGGAGGGTCGGGAGGAGGTCAGGGGGAGGTGGCAGGTGCTGAACAAGTCAGCAGCCGGTCACCTCCAAGGTGAGGCAGGGGACGCCAGTGTTTTGGGTCCCCTGCCAGCGCTGCTATTGGCTGGAACAATGCTCCAGTCAATGGCAGCGCTATAGCTGCACAGGAAGAGGCAGAACTTCCTTGCATGCAGCCATTCTAGCTGGTGACTGCATGCAGAGAGGTTCTGTGCTTCTCTGTGCTGCTTGTTGGCTTGCTGGGACTTGTGGTGCACACCACAGCGATTTAACCCCTTTCCTGCTGAAAAGAAGAAAGAAGAAGAACATCTGGAATAGCTACAGATTTTTTTTTCATTTGCAGCTGTTCCAGATCCCTAAACCATCATCCGTCCCTGTCCCTCCCCCCCCCCCCTCGCGCCTTTTTTTATAGACGCCATTTGGTCCGTGCACTTTTTTGGGGGTCTTAAAATTATTATTTTTTACCATTTTCCAGCTCTGCACCACTTTTTCTGCGTGCGAGCTGTGACCACCAAGTGCTGTTCAGTGCGTGTACCTGCCTGATCCGCACCTGTGGATTATTTGTGCAGATTTTTGGGCAAATTTTTCATAGTTTTTTTTTTTGTTAAAAATGAAGAAAAAAGTAGTTAGGGCTTTATATGAATATACATAGAGTTCTATATTTCTATAGATATAAGTTAAATTTTAAGCCATTATTCACTGTATTTAATTTTTATACTACAGTTTTTGCATGCGTGTTGCAGAGCACCGATCAGTAGTGTGCTCCGTAGCATCTGCACATTTTTGAGGTTATTGTTTTTTTTTAACTTTTTTTTTGTGTGAAAAAAGAGCTGCAATTAGTGGTAGAGATATATATATATATATATATATATATATATATATGTGTGTGTATATATATATATATATTTCAGTTAGTGTGAGTTTAAGTTTTTGCAGGAACACACTATCTGCATGCGTCCATTTTGCAGAGCACTGTAATGAATGTTCATACTACAGTTTTTGCACACACGCACGATCTGTGTGCGTGCTGCCGAGCACCAATCAGTAGTGTGCTCAGTAGCATCTGCACATTTTTGAGGTTTTTGTTTTTTGGTGTGAAAAAAGACCTGCAGTTAGAGCTAGTTATATATATATATATATATATATATATATATATATATTAGTAGTATATAAATTCCGGCAGCACTTGCTTTTATGGTTTATCAGGTGCAACGCGTCTCACCCTTGACATCAGGCATGTATATCCATGAAAAATCAATGCAGCACTCTTCTTGTAAAAAAAACGCAGTGTCTTTATTCACACATGTGACACGAAATAGGCAACCGGGATCCTTCTCAAGCCAAGTGCACAGACCAAAATCATGCTGGTGTCTATATACGTAACCAGCTTTTCATTACATGTGTCCCCGATTAATTAATCAAGTGATTACAATTGATAACAAGTGATACAAAATAAAATGTTGTTACAAAAATCAGTCCATTCAAGTATTTCAAGTGTCTTCTCCTGTTGTCTTCTTGGTGTATGTCCCCATAATTATCTTTATACAAAGTGCTTTGTGCCAACAGAGTGCATCTTCACATAAAAATCTATATCCACGGTCACATATTACAGAGCGCGCCTCTCTGTCCTGATGAACTAACTATAGCCAAGGGATTTTATTGTGGTTTCTAAAATGTACTTGCACTTTTTTGTAATATGTGACCGTGTATATAGATTTTTATGTGAAGATGCACTCTGTTGGCACAAAGCACTTTGTATAAAGATAATTATGGGGACATACACTAAGAATACAACAGGAGAAGACACTTGAAATACTTGAATGGACTGATTTTTGTAACATTTTATTTTGTATCACTTGTACACATGTAATGAAAAGCTGGATACGTATATAGACACCAGCATGATTTTGGTCTGTGCACTTGGCTTGAGAAGGATCCCGGTAGGGGATTGAAACGTTGCCTATTTCGTGTCACATGTGTGAATAAAGACACTGCGGTTTTTTTTTACAAGAAGAGTGCTGCGTTGATTTTTCATGGATCAAATACATATCAATATTAGGTTTGCATATTATAATTTAATCTGTATTGTCAATAACATGAACCTTTTGTGATCCACTGAATAAACATTCTCTAAACTTGCTACTGATGGTGATCAGGGATGAGTGAAGAACTTCACAGAAGTTCGGGTCTGGGATCGGTGTTCTGTAGATTGTATTATTTTCCCTTATAACATGGTTATAAGGGAAAATAATAGCATTCTGAATACAGAATGCATAGTCAAATAGCACTGGAGGGGTTAAAAAATAAATAAAAATTATTTAACTCACATTAGTCCACTTGTTCGTGTAGCCCGGCATCTCCTTCTGTCTCCTTTGCTGAACAGGACCTGGGGTGAGCATTAATTACATGAATAGGACCTGTGATGACGTCACTCCGGTCATCACATGTTTCATCACATGATCTTTTACCATGGTGATGGATCATGTGATGGACCATGTGATGACCGGAGTGACGTCATCACAGGTCCTGGTCATGCTATTTGACTATGCATTCTGTATTCAGAATGCTATTATTTTCCCTTATAACCATGTTTAAAGGGAAAATAATAATGATCGGGTCTCCATCACGATCGTCTCCTAGCAACCGTGCGTGAAAATCGCACCGCATCAGCACTTGCTTGCGGATGCTATGTGATTTTCACGCAACCCCATTCATTTCGATGGGGCCTGCGTTACGTGAAAAACGCAGAATATAGAGCATGCTGCGATTTTCACGCAACGCATAAGTGATGCGTGAAAATCACCGCTCATGTGAACAGCCCCATAGAAATGAATGGGTTGGTATTCAACTCGCGCATCGTATCCGCGCGGAATACTCTCCCGTATGAAAGGGGCCTTAAAGTGAATATCCATCCTTGATTTTTGTATCTGGAAAAGTTTAGTTCTGATTTATTTCCATATATATCTTCATAGCAGCTGGAGCTCTATTTTTCTGACAGAGATCTCCATATCTCCTGCATTGAAAACGTTAGTTTTTCACTGCCTGCACGACCACTAGAGGAAGCTCAGGAGCTAACTGCATGCCATTATATGCTGAACCTGATAAGTCATGATCATTAATAAGTCAGTATATTTCATCTACACATGTACATGTTTAAAGGGGTAGTCCAATATATAACTTGTTTTGTAAAAGCTGGAGTGCTTTATAAAGTTAGAATAACCAATACTTACCAGTCACCACTGGTTCAGTGTCCCTGCCAGCCTCTGTTTACCTCCAGGTGGCACATGGCCACTATGGACAGTAACTGGTCTCAAGGATCCTAGTTGCAGGTGATTGCCTCCAAAGTCATCTCCAAATGGGATTGTCTTGGGGGCCTATCAGATGATCCTCTCCTACTCTGGTAGGCCAGTCCAGCCCTGATCTTGCCCTTTGTTGCAGATATCTTGCCCTGTCAGTGACCAGTATCCCTATAGTAAAATATGTTAGGACCTTCATTGAGTAGAGGGAAAATTGCCCAGTCTATGGCCACGCTTACCAATTAGTGACACATATTGCCTAGTCTGATGCCGCCCCATGTATACAGCTGACACCCCGCAGAAATTAAAACATTTAATTTGCTTGAATGACTTTACAGAAAGTTCAATGTACAAAACTTACTAAAATTAAGGGGGAAAATAAAACCAGTCCGAGTTCATGCGGGGCCCTGTGGGGCCAGACTGAGCTGTTTTTGTAAGCTCAACACTGTTATGTTTTCAATTAATTCCCTGGGAAGGAAGACATTAAGCTTTGTCTCCCGATGATCTTCTAACCCCATTCCATGGATGATAGTGTTTAACGTCGGGATATGATCTCATTTTCTGCCAGTTCACCGCAAGTGAGATTTATATTTGTGTTCATTAGCTAGAACTGCGCGCCATGATTTGGGATTTTATATTCCTACTAGCAACATGACCCAGAAGATCTCATAGCTACAAATAACTCGGTGCTCTCTAAGCCAGGTTTAATGTCATATCTGTCGTGTAAATTGTTCCTGTTATCTCTGTAGCAGACAGACTTAAAGGGGCTATGCCATGATTAATATAAAAAAATGTAAATCAGACATTATATATTACATGACAGTCGCTAACAAAACTAGAACCTAGCCCTGCACCTCACATGGATCCAGAGATCCCCCCATTCATTGCTCCAATTGCTCTGCTAGATTTATTTCAAGCAGCTCGGGAATGGAGGGGGGGGGGGGGGGTTGTCCTTTCTGCTGCAGCTTAAGGGGCATGTCCTTTCTCAGGGGGTTTGCCATCTCAGCACATGGGTCTTTTCTATTACAGCTTTCTCTCTGTAAGGGCTCATTCAGAGACCAGATGAATGGGTCCGCATCCATTCCACAATTTTGCGGAACGGGTGCGGACCCATTAATTTCAGCACACACCGTGTTCCGTTCTGTGATCCCGGTAAAAAAATATAGAGTATGTCTATAGAGTATTGTTGTCCGCAATCGTGGACAAGAATGGGCATTTCTATCATTGGGTCCGTGTTTTGCGGATCTGCAATTTGCGGACTGCAAAACACTTACGGCCGTCTGAATGAGCCCTAAGGGTACGGCTACATAGGGTCCGTTGCAGAAAAGTTGCATGGCGCAAAAGTGCATGGATGGATATTTTGCGACTGCCAAAGAAAAACATTACATCAAATGTCACACGACTTTCTTTTCAGCGGACACGTCACCAGCCATACCCTAACTGTCACATCATCTAACAGTAGATGGTGACAATGGATGGTACTGAGCATGTGCATCCACGTCAGTGATGTTAACTGAGGTGGACTGAGAAATAAGGAATAGAACAGCAGGTGGCGCTGTACATATACATTTTATTGAATAGCTCAGTGGCTATAATACATTTTTAAATACTTGTTATTACAAAGTAATGCAGATCCAGGTGCTGATTTGAAAAATGCTAAATGATTTTGTGAGACATGGGGCTGAGCTTCAATACCACACACATCCAGAGGACATGCGTGGTGCTGTTTTCAGAAGAAAGTGGCCTTTTTGTAACTTAATCTTGGACAATCTTTTTGATGAGATGTAAGTTACATTGAAATATGAACAGTGGAATCTACCTTTTATATAGCTGGAATGTACACAGACAGAAATTCACTAGATTTCCTAGATCTGTTTTATGAGAACCTGCATCATAAACAGATAGAACCTGCCCTAAAATGCTGTTCTGCAAACGGTCCTATAGGACAATGGTGGGGATGTAATACCATGCAGCTGAGGAAGTATAGCTAGGGGGGTCTGAGGAGGGAATGTTCCTCAGTTGCTGGGTGCATCAAACGGGGCCAACAAATCCCACTACCATGGTCAGGGTATTTAGACACTGGGCTAGGGCAATAGGGATTGTATTAGGCAATAGGGAGTATGTATTACAATGTTCAGTAGCAGATGACGTATGTATCATGATGCTCTGCAGCATCTTATGGGTGTATTACAAGGTTCTGCAGCAGATGAGTCATGTATTATGATGATCCACAGCATCTGAAGAGCATATTTTGAGGTGCTGCACCATTTGAGGTGTGTATGAGGTCCTGCACCATTTGAGGTGTGTATTTTGAGGTCCTGTAGCATTTTGAGGTCCTGTAGTATTTTGAGGTCCTACAGCATTTAAGGTGTGCATGTTGAGGTCCTCCAGCATCTGAGGTGTTTTCTATTATTTTACAGTAACAGGGACACAGGAGGCAACATGTTATAGCTGCTGGAGAACTTCTTAAATACGATGAGAATGCTACATGTCAGATAATCAGTGGAAGGCACAGAAGAAGGATATTCTACCTAAAGTGACTTGTGCCAGACTGCTTCTGCAGGCGAAGATGAGCAGCACCTATTTGGTGCCACTTATCTCTTAATTGTCTGGTTCTGACATCAGAATATAATTTTTAGACATGTCAATGGAAAATATACATATATGTGTATTATAGAATGGAAATGGACATTAGATAATAATTTGGGGTTGCACAGATTTGGCTAAAATTGTGATGGAAAAATTGTGAAATATCACAATGTCCGTTAAACAGGGAACAAATGCTTTCTCTACTACAGTTTATTCATGTGAGGGGCCCATTGTCATGTTACACTGTCCAGCTGGACGGCAGGCGGTGAACCAGCCTCATGTGTTCTGGATCAAACAGTGATCTCAATATCGTGGAGGACAGAAGATCTACAGCAGCCATGACCTCATAAGCCAACATCCTAAAGGAAATGATATATGGATGAAGTACAATGAGGTTAATAATATAGCCATGTGGAGACTTTTATAGCACTACTGATTGATTTTAAAGGGAATGTGTCAGAGAATGACCCATTGTTAAACATTTTTTTTTTTTTTCATGTCACTATATAAAAAAAAATCCTGAAATTCTTCAGTTTTCACAAAGGTCACTGAACTTTATACTAGGCTAACACTTTAGTATGTGGCTACAGGCAACCACGTATGGTCCAGCAGACCACTCAAGGTATAACAGTTTGTCTCCAGCCGTAGCGCTCACTTTTTTCGTTTTCTTTCAATGTAGTTTCATTAGCGCCTCTCTGTTTCTGGGGCAAAATCTATGCACATAGAGTCTGGACCGCCCTACCCTGTCGCCACCCAAAGCAGTGCCTACATATTGGGTTACAGCCAACCGAATGTATCACAGGTCTGCTCAGGCCTGCTGTGTCTGACTCCGTCAAGGGCTGTATCCTACCACTAATGGTGGGAACAGTGCCCTTTATATAACCGCCCAGTCAGAACACCCCTAGCAACCATGACACACGTGTTCATCCACTGCCCAGGCCAAACAAACATCTCTCTTAAGCATATCAGATGGAGATGGTCTTCCGACTGCTGCCAGTCCTTATCCGAGTGAAAAGTCATTTCCAGGTGACTGTCCTGTCTCTGCCACTTCTGATCCCTGGAAGTGTAACCGCCGTCAACACACATCTCCACCTGGCAATTACTTTCATTCCTTGACAATTCCTTTAAGGAACATACTGTATAAAGGAGAGGCATGCCCAACCTGCGGCACCTCAGATGTTGCAAAACTACAACTCCCAGCATGCCTTGGACAGCCTACAGCTATCAGCCTACAGCAGGTCATGGTGGGAGTTGTAGTTTTACAACAGCTGGAGGTCCGCAGGTTGACCATCCCTGATATAGGCCTATTTAAAGGGGAAGATATCATCCCATATAAAGTTGCATCATACATAACCCACGCAGTATAATAAGCAAACAGAGCATACAGGTTAACATTATTAGCCTTAACACCATTAACAACATAAGAAGGACCAGAAAAAAAAGAATAAAACATTGTTGGGGGTTGTAGTGTATAAAGTATAATATAATTGTATTATGAATGATTAGGCCCAGTGGTCAGGTCATGTTCAGAGTTGTAGTATTCTATGTATAGAGTATGATAGACTGGTACTGTATTATGGTCATATGGTGAGTTATTTTATGTGGAGAGTATAATAGAATTGCATTATGATGATGTCCAGTGGTTGGGCACATGTTGGGGGTTGTAGTGTTCTATGTAAAGAGTATGATAGAATTGTATTATGGGCATGTCCAGTGGTCGGATCATGTTGAGGGTTGTACTATTCTATATACCGAGGATAATAGAACTGCATTATGGTCATTTCCAGTAGTCAGATCATGTTGGGAGTTGTAGTGTTCTATGTATAGAGTATGATAGACTGGTACTGTATTATGGTCATATGGTGAGTTATTTTATGTACAGAGTATGATAGAATTGTATTATGGGCATGTCCAGTGGTCAGATCACGTTGGGATTGGATTGTATTCTATGTACAGAGTATAATAGAACTACATTATGGTCATTTCTAGTAGTTGGGTCATGTTGGGGATTGTAGTGTTCTGTGTACAGAGTATGATAGAATTGTATTATGGACATGTCCAGTGGTCAGATCATGTTGGGAGTTGTAGTATTCTATGTACTGAGTATAATAGAACTACATTATGGTCATTTCTAGTAGTCGGGTCATGTTGGGGGTTGTAGTGTTCTGTGTACAGAGTATGATAGAATTGTATTATGGTCATGACTTGTGTTCGGTTCATGTTGGGGGTTGTAGTGTTCTGTGTGTGGAGTGTAATAGAATTATATCATAGTCAATAATAGAGTTTAATATATCAGCAATGATCAGAGCTTGGTATAAATGATCAGACTTCAGCACACACAGGGGTCTCTTACTATCATCCCTGCTCCAGTTTTTGGCATTCAAAAAGTTACTAGACAATATTTTGTCGCGTGGCCCTTTTTACGCGATCCTCAGCAAGGGATTGGCAGGGGCCAGAATTTTCAGCTCCTGTAAATGTACTAACATTTATGCCTGGTGTAAATGTTAGTGAAAAACGACTGCAATCAGGTAGTGGAGTAGTTTTACACTCCAGACCCATGGACTACAGTAGATTCACCTAACTTATGATGAGGCGCACACCTCGTAGTAACTTATGCACATCCTCCAGCAGCGCAGGGGGGGAATCAAAGACCGGCGTAAAGCACCAGTCTTTGTAAATGGCCCCCACTGTGTTGTAAGCCATTGCATACCTATTTTTCTTCTTGCCTATTACTGGCCACATTAGAAACATCTGCACATATGAAACATATGATGTACGTGCCGGAGCCCGGGTGAGGACTGACAGTGGCTGTAAAGATCCGGTGTCCCTCTAAGTGACCCCACTCCTTCCCGTCTGCTGCAGAAACAAAACACGTGCACATTCTGCTTTTTATCCAACCAAGACAAGGAAACTGCATGTGTGGATTATCAGCAAAGCCATGAACTGACTCCAGTGATAAGTCCAGAAATAAAGTGATAGCGAACATGTGACGGGCAACTCCAGACTCTTATCTGTAGCCCGGCTCCATGTGGTTCCTTTATTAAAGAGACAATGCATCCTATTTATCACTACTGCCTATTGACTTTTACAGTGCTGAATAAAGATCAATACAAACATAGGAAATCCAGCATGCTCCATCCTTCTTTCCCTTGTACTTCTGGCACTGGGGAGAGTTTGGAGAACCCCATAAGTATACAGAGATGTAAGTTCTACAAAGTCCCACCAAAGTTGGGGAGGTTGTAGAACTTATGTTTAAGGCTACTTTCACACTCGCGTTTAATGGGGATCAGTCATGGATCTGCACACATGGGTCCGTCAGATAATACAAACGTCTGCATCAGTTCAGAACGGATCCGTTTGTATTATCTTTAACATAGCCAAGACGGATCCGTCTTGAATACCATTGAAAGGACAGATCCGTTTCTATTGTGCCAGATTGTGTCAGGTGAAAGCGGATCCAGTCCGGCTCAGTTTTGTCAGAAGGACACCAAAATGCTGCAAGCAGTGTTTTGGTGTGCGGCCTCCAGAGCAGAATGGAGACGGAACGGAGGCAAACTGATGCATTCTGAGCAGATCCTTTTCCATTCAGCACGCATTAGGGCAAAACTGATCCGCTTCTGGACCGCTTGTGAGAGCCCTTGAACGGATCTCACAAACGGAAAGCTGAAACGCCAGTGTGAAAGTAGCCTAATGTGTATGAATACCCTAAATGTGTGATGTCCACCAGTCAGACAGAAAAGCCACACACAGGTATTGTGCTATTAATTTTTCTACTTAAAGGGAGTCTTTCACCTAAAATGACCATTATACACCACAAACATGATGATATCCATTACATTCCCCATATTATAATCTTACCTTTCATATTGCTGTCCGTCGCCTATTCGCTCTTAAAAACACTTTTATTCCATATGCTAATCAGGTTCTGAAGGTGCCCAGGGGCGGCGTTTATGCGGCCGGTGCCAAGGCTCCACGGCGCTGTTCAAATCAAACCCCTCCCCTTTCACCCCTCTGGCCCGCCCTCGGTTCTTCAGATACCATCCTCCAGTCAATGACAAATCCGGCGCCGGCGCCTGCGCACTCCATTACTCACTAGGGCAGAGGCAGCAGAGCGTTTAATCCGCATGCGCCGGCCCGTACATCCCGATATTTTGGCAGTTTACTTCCGCCGGCTAGATCGGGATGTACGGGCCGGATATATAGTTATAGTGCTCTATATCTTACTATAGGACTCAATATATGGTTACAGTACTCCATATATCACTATAGGGCTCGATATATAGTTACAGTGTTCCTTGTCTAACTCTAGGACTATATACAATATGAATTGACTGGGCTTCACATGACACTATATGACTGTATATAAAATGATGGTACTCCATATTTGACTAATAGAGCTGTCCTATTTTCTAAAAGGTGTATTCCATTTTATTTTTGCATTCGCCCCACCTCTCACTAATATGGCTACAGCTGATGGTTTGCTGACCCCTCCTACTTTAGACTAACCTTCAATATGAGGCCACTTTTACCTTTTCAGGGCCACATTCATTTCCCTTCCACCCCTGATGGGGTGAATATTAAGATGAGAATTTAACCTAAAATGAGTTCTTAGGGATTTCCATATTGATGGCCTATCGGCAGGATAGTTTACCAATATGACATTGGTGGAAGTCTGGCTCTGAGCACCTCCCCAATCAGCTGTTTGAGGAAGGCTAAGTCATCAATACCTGATTGACCATCAATATCAAAATTCCGGACATCCTCTTTAAAGGGGTTGTCTAGGAATAGAAAAATTTTGAAAAAAGCTGTGATAAGCTATTTATGGAAAGAAAGAGACCCTAAGACATCGCTACAATCAAGGCATGACTTTCTGATAGCTGGCGGTCTGACTGCCACCCTCTTCAACTTCTGTCCCTCTCTATGTGACAGATGCATTGAATCACTGATAAAGTGAAATTCATTGCTCCACTGTTACATGGCTTAAATTATCATCCACCCCAAACCAGACAGGAAAGCTGTCCCAGCAAAAAAAAAAATAAATTGTTTCCCATAGGAGCTGTAATCTACAAACCTCTTCTGGAAAAATATCACCTATCTATAATGACAGCGGAACAGCGATGGGAACGGCGTTTAGCCCAATCTATGACTGAAGAGTGAAACTGTAAAACTGACTAGATCAAAACATGGTAGGGTCTTAAAAGGCATCCTTATGGAACATAGCCCAACTCTGGGAATGCTGAGACACAGCTAAGTAATAACAAAGACTAAACTCCATTTGATTTTCTTTGGATGGCTATTAAAAAAAGTAATATCATGTTAATACATAACAGAGAACAAACACCGCCAAATAGTTGTCCCCTGTGTGGAGATCTCTATCATCTTGAACACTAGAGAACATTTACAGCCAAGTTTTAAGCTAAAGAAATAATAATATCGACAAGAACAGATTATAGAACAAGGAGGAGAGATTCATTCTTGTTTTCATTTAACTGAATAGGGAGTTGCTTGAGTCTGTAAAACTTTTGTGCCTGTAATAAATTTACATATTTTTACACTAAAATTGCTGTAGCTATCTGATGACAGGCCAGTATTGCTAAAAAGACCATTGACTAACAAGATTAATTCTCAAGTCAGAGAGTTGTTCTTTCCAGGTTTATATAAAAATTATTCCTTTTAGAATGAAAAGTTCAGCAACTTTTTAAATACTTTGGGCTTCAATTCATCACCATTCTTAAAGGGGGTTTCCAAGATCCACATATTAATGTTCTATCTCCAGAATAGGTTGTCAATATCAGACTATTGGGGTTCCAACACCTGGCAGCCCCATCAATCAGCTGTTTCCTGCAGCCTCTGAAGTCCAGACTAACACTTTTAACAGTGGACAGGAGCATACACAGCTCCATTGAAAGTGTAGTGGCCATACCTGGTTACTGCAGCTCCCTCCACTACACAATGGACAGAACTGTTTCAGTGACTATTTCCGGCACAGGACCTACTGAAAAACAGGTGATTGGTGAGTGTGCTAGGAGGCTACTGCTGGGGGCCATTATGGGGGACATAATGTATACTGAAGGCACTGCAAGGGTTGGTATTTTATAAAATAAAAAGCTAAATGAAATCCATCCGTTTTTCATAGCCATTTTTAAAGGCCATGAAAAACTGATGCAAAACGGCCATTAAAAATGGAAAGACCGACAGAAAGTGTGTTCATTTTTAATGGCCATTTTCTTCCCTGTCGTGTGCATGTAGCCTAAGTATATAGACCCTTTGCTTGAAATTTAACTGTGGGTGCCTCTCTTTCTCGTGATCATCTTTGAGATGTTTCTACATCTTGTTTGGAGTCCACCTGTGGTAAATTCAGTTGATTGGACATGATTTGGAAAGACACAGCCCTATATCTATAAGGTATCTATAAGGTCACACAGCTGACAATGCTAATCAGAGCAAAAACCAAGCCATGGGGGGGGGTTGGGGGGGGACTGCATTTGTACCCCCAGATATGGAGAAGGGTACAATAAATTCTTCTGCAATGAAACTTCCTAAGAGCACAATGGACTCCATAATCAGGGCCGTCTTTACCAAGGGGCAAAAGGGGCAGCTGCCCCGGCCCAGTTGCTCCTGGGGGGCCCAAGGCAGCTGCCTCTTGAGCCCTGCTAGCCACTTCCCCGGGTGTCAGGCTGTCAGCTACACAGGGGGTGCTGCCATGCCATGCCTGCCGGCACTGAGTCCAGGCATCGTACTGTTAGAGCTGTGACTGTGATCTAGGACCTTAGATGACATCATCACCATGTGACCAGTAACCTAGCAATATTACTGGTCACATGGGTCATCACATAAGGTCATCACAGGTCCTAACAGGAGTGTTGCAGGAGAAGTTTGGAGCTTTTTTGTGTGAAGATTACATCAGAAAAGGTGACAGGGCTGTTATGCTAATATACTGTAAACTACTGTATAGTGGGGTGCTGTATACTATGGGGGCCTGTATACTGTGGGGCCTGTATACTGTGGGGGGCCTGTAACTGTGGAGGGCGTGTATACGTGGGGGGGGGGCTGTATACTGTGGGGGGGCCTGTATACTGTGGAGGGCTGTATACTGTTGGGGGGGGTTGTATACTGTGGGGGGCTTGTATAGCTGTGGGGGGGGCTGTATACTGTGGGGGGGGGGTTGTACTGTGTGTGCCTGTATACTGTGTGGGGCCTGTATACTGTGTGGGCGGTATACTGGTGGGGCTGTATACTGGGTGGAGGTGCCGTGTATACTGTGGGAGGGGCGTGGATATCTTGGGGGGGCCTGATATGGGGGGGGGGGCTGTATACTGTGGGGTGGGACTGGTATACTGTGGGGGGTTGATACCTGTATACTGTGGGGGGTGTGTATACTGTGGGGGCTGTATACTGTGGGGGGGGCTGTATACTGTGTGGCTGTATGGGTGTATACTGTTGGGGTACTGGTGGGGCCTGTATACTGTGTGGGGAAGGGGCCTGTATACTGTGTGGGCCTGTATACTGTGTGGGGCCTGTATACTGTGTGGGGCCTGTATACTGTGTGGGGCTGTATACTGTGGGGGGTTGTATACTGTGGGGGGGGGCCTGTATACTGTGGGGGGCCTGTATACTGTGGGGGGGGCCTGATACTATGTGGGGACTGTATACTATGGTGGGGCCTGTATACTGTGGGGGGTGTATACTGTGGGGGGCCTGTATACTGTGGGGGGCCTGTATACTGTGGGGGAGTCTTCAGAACTGGAAGTATTTACAGTCATTCACTGTACTCTACCAGATGTGTGGATTTTTTGTGTGTGTGTTGTGGTGGAGGGCGTGATTGCCTGCTAAGGTGTTGGAAGGCGGGATCCAGGGGGCCCAAGTAAATTTTTGCCCAGGGTCCAATCAATATTAAAGACGGCCCTGTCCATAATTGTTAAATGGAAGAAGTTTAGAACAACCAAAACTCTTCCTACAGTTGGCCGCCCCCCAAACTAAGTAATCGGGGAGAAAAAGGTCTTGGTAAGAGAAGTGACCAAGTACCCAATGGTCACTCTGGCTGAGCTCCAAAGATCCAGAGGTTTGTGCAGATGGGAGAAATTTCTAGAACGAGGGCCGGTTTTAGACAAAATATGGCCCTGGGAAAAATCTAAAGTGGGGCCCCAAATTTTGTAATAATGTACTAACAACACAGTTACATTCTGTAGATTCTGGCCCTAACTCACAGATTTACACCCCATAAAGCTCCTGACACAGTTCTTTACCTTCATGGCCCCTGAATACGCCACATGCCCCCATCCCTCACTGCAATGAGTTCCTCTCACTTACGGCATCTTAGAATGTTAAAAACCGGAAGAGCGGGATTCCTCTTCATGTGCACTTTCCCCCAGAGGATATTGGGGCAAGCACCTTGTTCTATAAATAAGCGACAGCCTGTACTAGGCTTCCAGGCAAATTTTTAGTATATCCCAGTTTATGCCAGTAGATGGCAGCACTAAACTGTGATATAGTGATTTCTGTACAGACTAATGGAGCAATTTATATCTGATGATTGCGTTGTGGTCCACTTGGGGGACTTAACGAAAAGTAAAAGATTTTTTTTTTAAAGTTTGGAGACTTTTATCAAATTTTACGTTTTTCTCCATTTATTTTTTCAATAAATTCAATCTTTTCACTGTTGGGGACACACTGTGTATTTAGGTTTTATTTAGCATCTATTTTTAAAATGTTTTTGTGGGGATTCAAACTCACAACCTTCTAAATTAAAGGCAAGAACCTTAACCACTGGGCTATAGAGCTCAATACTTAATCATTGCTGAAAAACCTCATTGAAGTTTCTCTTGTATTAAAAACCTTTATAAAAGTTTCTCTTGTATAATTAGCAATGACTTAGCATTGAGCTCTATAGCCCAGTGGTTAAGTTTCTTGCCTTTAATGTATATAGTTGTGAGCTCAAATCCCCATAGAAACATTTTAAAATTAGACTTATGCACACATGGTGTGACCATGCTTGGGAATACCCCTTTCCTGTTCAGAGCAGGGACTCCTAAGCCCAGAAATTCCCTATTCTGTTGTCCCTTGTTCAACCATCTGCAATCTCTCCAGGACTGAAGCAGGGGGCCCCTTAGAGGCTCTGGGCAGTTGCCCTGCTAGAATGTCAATTATCTGTGCAGGAATCCACCATTCTGGGCATTATGGCAGAGCGGCCAGAAAGAAGCCTTTCCTCAGTAAATTAATTTCTTCAAAAAAAAAAACACCTAAAGGACTCTCTCAGACTGTGAGAAACAAGATTCTCTTGTCTAGGGAAATCAAGATTGAACTTTTTGGCCTTATTTCTAAGCGGTGGAAACCAGGCAGTGCTCATCACCTGCCTAATACCATCCCTACAGTGAAGCATGGTGGTGGCAGCATCATACTATGGGGGTATTTTTCAGCGGCTGGGACAGGGAGACTGGTCAGAGATAAGTGGAAGCTTAATGGAGCACAGAGGTATTCTTAATGAAAACCTGATCCAATGTGCTCTGGACCTTAGACAGGGCCGAAGGTTCACCTTCCAACAAGACACTGACCCTAAGCACACAGCCAAGGGACAACTCTTTGAATGTCCTTGAGTGGCCCAGCCAGAGCCCTGATTTGAACCCAATCGAACATTTCTGGAAAGACCTGACAATGGCTGTCCTCCAACAGTCCCCATCCAACCTGATAGAGCTTGAGGGGACCTTTAGTTTTTCCTTTTTAACAAATAGGCAAAGTTTTTAGCTTTTTTGTTTCCACTTTCTGAGTGCAGATTGATGGGGAAAAAACTAATTTTTTTTTCTTTTTTTAACACAAGGCCACAACATAAAATATTGTGAAAAAAGTGAGTGTCTAAAGACTTTCCGAATGCATTGTATCTCTGTCGCCCAGGGCTGGATGATAAATCTGGTGCAGGCATAGAAACTTTTCTCCGATTCTATAACAATTATTGGTTGGCTTACTTTGAGACAGAATTTTACACCAGAGTTGTGGTGCAACTTTGGCACAAAATGTTGCATCTCAGGCCATGGCCCTTTCCAGCAAAGCCATGCCCTTTTCCAGTTATGACCTACCTGGTAGATATCATTGCTCCACCAAATTGAACCAATTTGTGCCACTTTTTAGACAGGTTCTAGAAACATTAGTAAATCTTGGCCAATGTTTTCATTCAATTAGAGCAAAAAACTAAAATCATATAGTACAAATTTGCATAAATTGTCATTGTAATAAGAATTCTGATGCATCTTTCCTTAGAATGGTAACACACAATTTTCAATTCATTTATAAATATTCAGGAGAAATAACAGAGGAACGATACAATGCAGAATTATGGGAAAGACACTCCAATATAGGTACTTCATAGGGAATACACATATTTAAAGGGGTATTCTGGTGGAAGCAAGTTAACCTGTATCCATAGGATAGGAGATAACTTTTAGATTGGTAGGGGTCCTACCACTGGGGCTCCCTCAGATCACGAGAACCCTATACAACATGAGATTCCAAAATGAACAGGGGCAGGTCGGACATGCAAATCTATATGGGAGTTCTGTAGATAGCTGAGTACAGCGCTCAACTACAACCACTTTAATAAAATAGACCTGTCATTTAAAGGGTATGGCCTCCTTGAGGGGGTTTTGGCAAACACCTCCACCTGGCCAGATCTGTAAAAGGAAAGCATACTTACCTGCTTTAATTAACATCCGCTTTGATGCCGCTGCAGCCAATCAGTTGCCAAAGTAGAGACCTGCCCCCCCCCCTTATATCATGTGACCAACTGACATGACACAAGGGCAGCAGGTCATAGCTGTGGTCAGCAAACGGCTGCAGCGACGTCAAGGTGGATGTTGACAGCTGGGGACCCAAGAAAGGCAAGAGAGCAGGTAAGTATGCATCCCTTTTGCAGGTGTGGCCAGGAGGAGGGGGTTTCTCCAAAAAACACCAAAAGGTGATCAACCCCTTTAAGCTTTATTAACATAAGACTGAATACTATCTATAGGATATGTTGACACGAGTTGGATACGTTTGTTCGAATTTTTGAGGCAGAAAGTCTACAACATTTACAGTAGCAGCAAAGTGGTCCTTTATACCGTGTAAAAAGTGGACATATGGTGCACTTGGTAAATTTGCAGGATGTAAATTTATGCTGCGATTTTCACCATGGTGAAATAACAAATCCATATCAAATCTGCCACCAATCTATATGTAACTCATGCAGATTTTTCAGCTGTAATTTACATCCCGTGTAGAGGTTCCCTTCATGGGTTAGAGGGGGCTGGATTTCTGACGGTGACAACCCCCAATAGTCCTGGCAATTTTATACTTTTGGTATTATATTCTTGAACCCAAACGTTCTGGATAAACTTTGCTATAGGTCTGTGCCATATAGGAGAGCGACGTCAGGGCACGTTTTACGTCTTCCCCTTTCAGCTTATAGAACAGTGAGTGGCGTTGGATGAAGGGTCTGTGATGTTGTGTGATGTCCCTGATGTGGTGGGAGACGGCAATGCTGTGCTCCTGGAGATTTAGAAAAGATTAGGGTGTCTCCATGTGCTTTACAAGGGTGCCATCCTGTCTCCCAGCCTCCAGACAACTCAATATGCTCTACAGGATAGAAAGCAGTGAGGACCGTCCGGGGGAAGAGCTTCTGACGAGGAGTAGGACTATCACGTGGCTTTAGATATTGCTGTAAAAACACAGATCCTGTCACAGATGTCACCTGAAAATGAATTAGCGCACATGCTTCACCCCTAATGGAGCCGTCTGCACATTAAAGAGAAGTTGCAAACATTATATATGGAACGCCTAAATAGCAATTCCTTAATATATTCTTAATGGTAATCACTAGGGCAAAGCCAGTCCTGATGGGTCTCATGAAACATCAGTTTTAGTGAATGCTTGCAATGATTTTGTAGCATATTTTCTTAGAACACTTAGTTCTTCTGTTATTCCTCCTGGACATCTCAATAGGATGCGTCTTGACATTGGCCGCTTTTACATAAGTGTATGGAAATCCACGCGTATTCTGTCTCCAGAATAAGCATGGATTCTGGAAGATATGCCATCCAGACTGTCATCAGTATTGAATCAGTAATTCATCCGGATTTACATGCGCATTTCTTCCCTCCAGCATTATTTATGCACTCCCATAGACTATAATGTGCGTATTTGGAAGCCCCGGTTGTGTGCACACCGCATCATGGATGTGGACCCATTCACATGGAGCACTTCTGTAGGCTTTCTCTTCATGCCTCCGCACCGCAAAACATGGAATTCAAACTTTTTTTTTTGCTGTGCGGATGGATCACTGACTGGATCTATCTGCGACAGCCACACGGATGTTACCCGTGCATTGGGGACCGCAAATTGCGGTCCCCAATGCACGGAACGCCTGTGTGCATGAGGCCTTACCATGAGGAATAACAGAGGAATGGCTCAAAGCAGAATTCTAAGAACAAAATGCTCCAGAATGGGGAAGTCAAGTATTAACTAGTATACTCACGTCAAGAAAGTCGAGAGGTCCTATTCACTGCAAATGGGCAAATTTACTGCTACAGTATGACAAAAACCTATAAAGAATTTATTTATTTTTTCAAGAAAATGTCTAAGCTGAGAGACTTATTCAAGAAAATGTCTCGCACTGTGTGATGAATATGTGGCATATTAGACCAATCACGTCAAAATACCGCCTAACAACTGTCGCTTCTTGTCCATTTAAAATACTTGACATGTATAATTTGTTGTTTTCAGCCCTGGTCTATGGGGATAAGCTGTGGGATGTCCCAGCCCCGGCCGATCATTTCCCTAGTCCTGGAAAACTGACAGGAGAGCCAGAATGTCAGTACCAACTGCGCCACCTACAGGATGGGGCACGTATTTCTTCTGTCTTACCGCCAAACATAGAAGGTCATTGGATTTCCACAGGGTAAGCGCATAGCATGAGACAAGACTAATGCCTGTCCCTTTAAATTAGCAGCATCACTCCGAGGTTGCCTGCTTTAGAAAACACATTACAGTATATGTTGTGTTCCAGAAATGATAGATCGGGTCCACCATTCAGGACTCTCCTCTAAGACAAAGGAGAGCAGATACAAAGCACACCTCTCTCTGGAGGACCCATTGTGTGTGTGCATTCCGCACATAGTCCATTGATTTTGCTGATCATCATTTCCCCTCGGGTGGTGCTGTGAGGTTTTACAGAATTGTGAATGCAGCTCTGGAGTGTAAGACCAGCTATGACTCAGGATCAGTAGAAAATTGAAATGATTGATTATACATAAAATTAATTACACTTTTATCTCCCTTCTTAGATGCGAAGTTCGGCCCGGACCAGAGTTTCTTACAAGATCCTACACTTTCTACCCCAATCGGCTGTTCAAGGCCCTTCAATTCTACTACTCAGACGCTCAGTGCAAACAGCCCTTGTATTCTCTTGTGATCAAGGGAAAAATGCGCCTTCGCCAGGCCTCATGGATAACTAGGGGGGCGACAGAGGCAGATTATAGTTTGCACAAAGTTGGAATTGTGTTTTACAACCAGGAGGCCATGACTAATATCAGAGCCCAGATGAATAGGACCTGCGTTGGTTTTGTATCTACTGGTAGGACTTGGGCTCCAGGAAGACTATATGAGCTCCTCAGTGCCAAGGCGGACAGGGACTGCACAGCTGCGCTGAACTTTACCATGCATGAGCTTAGCCTGGTGAGACTGGAAAAACAGTACATCCCCCAGGAGAGGGGAGGACTGGTGGAGAAGCTCTTTCTAGGAGATATTCATACAGAGATGTCTGAGAGGATCCATTACAGACCGAATGGATACCAGCAGCCATTGCAGAGTGCCCTAGTGAGTATCACCTACCCAACAGGAACCTATGCGTCAGGTATTCCAGTGAAGTGGCGTTTCTACACCATCCTCAACTATTTCCGAAAAAGTGGAAGTGGCAAGGTCAGGGAGGGTCCGGGGGTCCAGTGGGCTCTGCACATTTATCTACTTTACCCCAGTTTTGCCATAGTTCTCAATTTAGGCCCACAACTGCAGGAGGATGCACAGACGATGTCTGTGCTGGAGTATAATACAGTCTGTAATTCAGAATCCGTTCTTACAATACTGGGTCAGAGAAACTACTATTCAAGAGGTCTCCATTATCTAATGATTTCAGGAGTGAAAGGAGCTTTGTGGTGGCCATGATGTATTTCTGCACGTAACATATCAGGGTTGTCATGCCCCAGAGCAGGTCTACACAAGGATCTACATGAAGTAGAGAGTGTTTAGACATGACATACATGCAGAGAGCACTGTGTAGTCGTTGTCACTGAAGCGGTGGCTCCTGAACTCTAGTGCCTCAAAGAGCCCAAAGACCCCTCTGGCTAGAGACCCTAGTAGTCACTGATGGCTGAACAGGGCCCAATACAGAGATTTTTCATTGGAATCCAGACAATTATTACTAAACACGACAGTGACACAAGAACCTCAGCTTTAGGGCTCATGCACATGGCCGTTGTCTGGCCAGTGCCTGTATTGTAGCCTGCAATATATGGGCACTGGCCGTGTGCACACCAGATCACATATGCGGACCCATTCACTTAAATGGGTCCATAATCCAGAAGGAGTGGTGCGGATGTTCTAATTTTTTGCGGTGCGGAGGCACGGAGAGAAACCCCAAGGAAGCCCTCTGTAGTACTTCCGTGCCTCCGCACCGCAAAAAAAAATAGAACATTTTTTGCAGTGCAGACGGCTCACAGACCCATTCAAGTTGGTGCCCGTTCGCTGAGGCCCGCAAATTAAGGTCCTCAATGCACAGAACGACAGGCACACGTTAGTGTGCATCAGCCCTTAGATTGCCAACAGCTAGAACAGGGTTAGGCAACCTCTAGCACTTCAGCCGTTGTGAAACCAACTCCCAGCATGCCTACTTGCTCTGCTTTTCTAAGAACTTTCATAGAAATGAATAATGCATTCTGGGAATTGTAGTTTCACAACAGCTGGAGTGCCGAAGGTTGCTGATCCCTTAGCTAGAAGAATGTCGACCCTGGCTGACCTATAACCCTTATCTGCCAGCAAACATAGGAGTGACCATCACCATGATCAATGCCAGCTGCATTATACAGCTCCGTAATTAGTGTAGAATGGGTAACCCCAGTGCCCCAAAAAAATCTAATGTCATCTATCATTGTGACAGGGATTTGTCTTCTAACATGTCATACCTCAAAAGTCCTAGAAAAAAAGGGCCACAATGTTTGGTTAACCATCTGACCTCATTGGTGGTGAATTCTCCAATCTGGTTTGTGCCCCCTGTGAGACTACAGACTTCACTGATGCTATTGCACTTCTATTTACTCATCTTTCTTTCTTTGCAGCACCATGCCCACCCGTGTCATGTCTGCAGCTTAATATACGACTCTGATGAACACCAACCACCAATCCTGCCCGATATTACAGCCCCTCCAGCCAATCTTGGAGGAAAATGGGTGAGCAGCCAATGTGAGGTTCGGCCAGCTGTGCTCTTTCTCACCCGCTACCTGACCTTCCATGGAGATAACCATACCTGGGAAGGATTTTACTACCACTATGCTGATCCAATCTGCAAACAGCACACGTTTACACTCCGTGCCACAGGACACTATACCAAAGGTGTGCCCTCCAAGAACGTGAAAGGTGGCACAGAGCTGGTGTTTTCCGTAAGCCAAGTATGGGTTATGCCACTGAACCAGGCAATCTTACGGATGCTGAATGCCTCCCGGATTGGGGGTTGTGGTACACTTGGATCATGGGCAATAGGGGAGGAACAAGACATTACAACAACAAGAGGTTGTGACGTGCTGGGTATTAAACTCCCTCACACCGAATATGAACTTTTTAAGATTGCCCAGGACAACCATGAGAGATACCTCCTGTATATGGGTGAAAGGCCAACAGATGGCTCCAGCCCATCAACACCCAACAGGCGGCCAACGTCCTACCAGCCACCATTGATTCAATGCTCTTCTGAGCCAACATTGCCTTCTAAGCATCATCAATCTATGGATTCTGCCCTGAACATTGCATCCTTACCCCAACCACCGTTTTGGGCTCTGCTCATGTTAATGTTTATTATATTACATATTTTAAGGCCAAACTGATCCACGCGGGCTGTTTTCTCAGGTGCAGTTCTCAGAGACGGGACAATCTTGTACTTGGCTAAAATGATAACAAAAATATGTGTTGAGGTTCTGCTTTGTTTGTTATGTTAAAAGATATTGTACATAGTATTCTATCTAGCTAACGCACTTGCTGAAAAGATGATGTATGTCTCATTCTTCAAAACCCTTGATGCTAGAGAAGGCTCCCCTGTGCAAACGCCTGCAGATGTCTCAGTTCCTATGGAGATAATGGCTGCATTGAACCCCATGGAAAGACCATTTTGTGTGGAGGAGGGAGACAGATATTTGCAAATATTTTTTTTTTTTTGCATTTAACCCTAAGGACACTGCACTTCCTGTAAAGGAATTTTTAAGAGCATCTTGCAGATGTAATCCATGGAGCAAATGAGGGTTTAATGTCCTTTAAGGGATACACCACTCAAATGAATAAGCGACTGGACAAAAGTGATACTTTACAGTGACTTGTGGAAATGGCCGCCTCATCGGATATTCCTTCTTGACATACCTATTGGTCTAAGGGCTCGTGTCCACACCTGTGTTACGGCTTCTTACAGTGCCCGTGTTGTATGGAGCCACAGCTTCTTTAGACTTCAAGGGGGCTCTTCTGCGTACCTCCAATTTCAAATGTATGAATTCATCATGGACAAAACCATAGCATACCCTATTAAATGACATGTTAAAGGGGATGTCCATGATTAGAAAAATGTGTCCATAGGTTATATGTGGTTTTCCATTTTAGCCCCATTAATAGCAAAGGAGCTGAGGTGAAAGCCCAGACACAACCCATTGACAGGGGTGGCGCTGCTTTTTGGAAGCATGTTTTTTCTAATCTTTGACAACCCCTTTAAGGAGGCACTATACAGTACTCTGCAGGATGCACGAGGCCTTAAAGGAAAACCTGTCACCATGAAAATGTTAAATAACCTGCAGGCAGCAAGTTACAAAGCAGAAGGAGCTGAGCAGATTAACACATAGATTTGTGGGAAAAGATTTAGAATAACATGCATTTCGTTCAATTAAATTCCTGCTCATTCTGTGCTTTGTCGTCAAGGAGGCGGTCCTATCAGTGATTGACAGCCTTCACTCTATGACTGTGTATACAGAGATAGCTGTCAATCACTGATAGGACCGCCTCCTGGACTTCAAAGCCCAGAATAAACGCAGATATAAATGTATAAAGTACAAGTTATACTTAATCTTTTCCCATAAAACTATATATCAATCTGCTCGGCTTCTTCTGCTCTATAACATACGGCCTGCAGCTCAGACACCATGTTCAATGTGACAGGTTCCCTTTAGGCCTCATGCACACGACCGTAGTTATGGTCCGCATCCGAGTCGCAGTTTTTGCGGCTCGGGTGCGGACCCATTCACTTCAATGGGGCCGCAAAAGATGTGGACAGCACTCTGTGTGCTGTCCACACCCGTTGCTCCGTCCCGAGGCCCCGCAAAAAAAAAAAAAAAAATAGCATGTCCTATTCTTGTCCGTTTTGCAGACAAGAAAAGGCATTTCTACAATGGGCTGCCCATTCAATTCCGCCAAAAAACAGCACGGTCGTGTGCATGAGGCCTTAGGCTGAGTTCACACTTCAGTTATTTCCATAAGTTATTGTGAGCCAAAACAGTCTACTCGGATGTATAATGCAACTTTAGGTAAATTATTTACTCCATCCACATGTAATTTTAAATATAAATGGCCTACATTTCGGTCTGTCCCAGACCTTGATCACGGCCTATGAGGATACATATAATATAAATAAGTTATAAAACTTAATATGCTATAAAGTAATAAATAAATAAGGAAAGTGAGAAAACTAAAAAAAAAGGGGGAGGGAATAAAAGGAGGAAGAAAATTGGTAAAGTAGAGAAACATTGTCACAATTCGAAATCTAGTACCATCAATCATGGATATCGTCAGGTGATCAGTTAGCGATTGAATGTATAGAAACAAGTGTATATACTGTACAGTTAATCAGAAAATATGGCATCAAAATGCATGAAATTGCATAAAAATTGTATAATAGACATGGAGGAGCTGCCCTGAACGAGCATGTCCATATGATTTGGTAAAAGCAGCAAAGCTGGCAAAAAATGTGTTAAGACACAGTATAGGGTTAAACTGATCATGGTAACAAGTGTAAGAGATAAGGCATAATGGAAAGATCTGCACCTGTTCTGTTTTTGGTTCACAATAACTGATGGAAATAACCAAAGTGTGAACTCAGCCTTAGGGCTCATTTACACAACCGTATGAATGGGTCGGCATCCGTTCTGCAATTTTGCACAATGGGTGTGGACCCATTCATTTCAACGGGGCCGCAAAACATGTGTGTGCTGTCTGCATCCAGTGCTCTGTTCCGAGGCCCCACAAAAAAGATAGAACATGTCCTACTCTTGTCCGTTTTGCAGACAATAGACATTTCTATAATGGGCATCCCTGTTTTGCAGATCGGCAATTTGTGGACCACAAAACAAGGCGCGGTCGAGAATGAGCCCTTAATCGAATGACTATGCCTGCTCACTAGTCAGGAAATTATAGGTATTGCGTATGAGCGTACATTATGCATTTCCTGTGAAACTCCTTCAATACAGAAATGACGAAACAGCACTTCCCGGTTCCTAGTCTAGAGCTGTATAATAATCTTGAATTTTTGAAGACTTTATTAGAAAGGATAATAGGAATCCTCCAAGTGACAGAGGAATATTTTGTATTGGCTTTTTTTTTATGTTGGATGTCTTTAAGCCTGAAATAAATTTTATATACTTTTCTATCGCTGTCTACTAATCGACATCGCTTGATGACCCACCAATAATCAGAACCAGGTAATGGCAAGTTAAAGGAATTTTAGTATGTCGCTGTTGTCAGAATGTAACTACTCTGTGTGTTCATTGTAAGCTTCAAAAGATCCATCAAGTGGGCGGCCGTTGTCCCACCAGTGACCAGCCCTGCAAGATTCATAAGTCTTCCAGGATCAGTGGCATTCTCAAAGCAACAGTGCCATCTCCAGGCCAAAATGTGGTACTGTCTTCAAATAATTTACCAGGCTACAGTGGGTCTTTTACTGCAGATAACCAAACAAAGCATCAACCCCATTAAAAAGGTTGTCCAGGATTACTAAAACATGCTTGTTTTCTTCCAAAAACAGTGCCACACCTGCCCATAGTTTAAGTATGGTACTGCATGCACTTGAATAGTGTTACAATACCGGACATGACACGTGCAGGTGCGTTTTTGGAAGAAGCGGCCATGTTCTTCTACTATTTACCAAAGGAGAGAAAATTCCTTAACTTGCTGAAGGACCACTTTATGGGGCGGTTTGTAGAAGCTCCTGGTCATTTCTAATGATGCAGAGCTTGTTGGTAATGTTACTGTTCGACAAAAAACACTAGGTAATGGTGACCACAATATAATTATATTCCCCCTAAACTATAAGAAGCAAACTCTGTCAGGCAGAGCAAAGACACAATTTCAATTTAACGCAGCTTTCGTCTGGACGATTCTCTGCATATTTGCTGGGTTGTGGTCGGATCTCCACCACATAATTAAAGGGGTTGTCTCATCACAGACAATGGGGGCACATATATCGAGAACAGAGCCCCAAAAGTATTAGAGGGTGCACTGCGCATGCACAGCCGCCCTACATTCATTTTCTATGGGGCTAGTTTCATTGGTGGCCGGTCATGCGCTGTGCACTCCCATTCACTTCTATGGGGAGCGCACTTGGTGGTGTCCAGACCAGAGTCCTCCAACCACCACCTTGCAGGGCTCCGTTCCCGATATAAGACAATGGGGTCACATCCTCGCGATATGCCCCTATTGTCTGTGATGAGACAAACCCTTTAATGGGGCCAGACAAACGTTTAAGCTTCCAGCAATGCTGGAATGCAGAGACTTCCAGCAGGCTGTTCACTGCTGGGACAGCCTGCCGGATCCCTAGTGCCAGTGTGAAGCTAGCCAAAGATCGCCCACATGACTCCAAAGCCTAGAAAGAGCAGAGATTAAATGTATAAATTGACAAGTTTTACTGAAAAATGTTTCCCCCACAAAACTACGTATCAATCTGCTACGCTCATCTTTCTCCATAACATGCATAGTTGTCAACTGTCCCAAATTTGCAGGGACTGTCCCCGTTTACCAGAGACTGTCACAACAAATTCAGGCTGTCCCAGGCTGAAAATGGGGAGGGCTAATGTTAACCCCCTTTCCGGTGAAGTTGAGGCATTCCCAGGGTCGGGGTTTTGAGTGGCCCGATTTTACCATCCAAAAAGGCTGGTAAGTAATGTGGTCTCGAAATTGCACTGCATTGTAGGGGCAGATTCCCTTTAAAGGGGTTATGCCAAAACTACTTTTTACCCTAAAGTTTATTTTCATCAAGAACTCTAGCTACCATTCTTCCTTTTTTTCTTTTCTTCAAATTTACCTCATTTGCAGTTTTCTCTTATCCCGCATGCTTGAATCCTACTTCCTGGTTTGTCATGTGACTGCTGCCCCATCATGCAGTGAAATGTGTCCTGACATCAGCAGGACATGTCACACTAGTTTCTTCCTCAACATATTCAAAATGCTCTGTGTAACTGGATTTATAACAGACGGAACTTGTGCTAATGTCCATCATTTGTTAGAGCAAAATTCATCTTTAGGTTTATCTGTCTATTATCTATCCCTCCATCCCTGACATGTAACCAATACTGCACATAGAGGAGTGGTTAATGAAGGCAAGGAAAAGAAGCGCTAGGAGCATGTGCGTCCTGTACTACAAGGCTCCACTACAGGACGCAACCGACAGCCACTGAAATCAAGACTGATTTACCACAGGGAGCATTGGTAGGCCATTAACTTTAGAATAAGGAAGTTCTGATAAATGGTGGTAATTGGGGAAAAGTAATGCAAGTGATATTTATTGGGTGGGCTACATTTACAGTCAGGTCCAAAAATATTGGGACATAGACAATATTCAAAAAATTTTGGCTCTATACACCACCACAATGGATTTGAAATGAAACAAACAAGATGTGCTTTAAAGGGGTTCTGCACTTTCAATTAACTGATGATCTATCCTCTGGATAGATCATCAGCTTCTGATCGGCGGGGGTCCGACACCCGGGACCCCTGCCGATCAGCTGTTTGAGAAGGCAGCGGCTCTCCAGCAGCGCCGCGGCCTTCTCACTGTTTACCGCCGGGCCGCCCGCCCACTGACGTCACGACTAGTATCAACTACAGTGGGCGCGGCTAAGCTCTGTTCACTTGAATGGAGCTTAGCCGCGCCCACTGTAGTTGATACAAGTCGTGACGTCAGTGGGCGGGCGGCCCGGCGGTAAACAGTGAGAAGGCCGCGGCGCTGCTGGAGCGCCGCTGCCTTCTCAAACAGCTGATCGGCAGGGGTCCCGGGTGTCGGACCCCCGCCGATCAGAAGCTGATGATCTATCCAGAGGATAGATCATCAGTTAATTGAAAGTGCAGAACCCCTTTATAACTGCAGACTGCCAGCTTTAATTTGAGGGTATTTACATCCAAATCAGGTGAACGGTATAGGAATTACTACAGTTTGCATATGTGCCTCCCACTTGTTAAGGGACCAAAATTAATGGGACTATTGGCTTCTCAGCTGTTCCATGGCCAGGTGTGTGTTATTCCCTCATTATCCCAATTACAATGAGCAGATAAAAGGTCCAGAGTTCATTTCAAGTCTGCTATTTGCATTTGGAATCTGTTGCTGTCAACTCTCAAGATGAGATCCAAAGAGCTGTCACTATCAGTGAAGCAAGCCATCATTAGGCTGGGAGGACAAAAAATAAAAATAAAAAAATATCAGAGAGATAGCAAAAACATTAGGCGTGGCCAAAACAACTGTTTGGAACATTCTTAAAGCAAACCTTTCACCAAGATTTCACTTAATAAACTATTACCAGTACCTTATAGATTATCCTCATTGTGTTTCAATGCATTCTTGTGCCGCTTTCCTGGGATGGATATTCATGAAAAAAAACGACTTATAAAGTCCTCGTCTCCAGCTCCTGAAGTCACGCTAGAAGTCAAAGGGGGTAGCCCTTCCCTCACTCCAGGCTGTAACTCCCCTGCCCTAACCCCGCCTCTAAGTAGTGTAACTGACACCCGGCTCAGTCGCCAGGACCGCGCTTGTACAGGCGGCGCATGCGCGTGAGGAAGAGAAGACAGGCAGGCATCGGGGACGGCGCATGCGCGATTCAGTTACAGGATCGCGCTCGAGTCCAACGGCGCATGCGCCGCCTGTACAAGCGCAGTCCCGGCGACTGAGCCGGGTGTCAGTTACACTACTTAGAGGCGGGGTTAGGGCAGGGGAGTTACAGCCCGGAGTAAGGGCTACCCCCTTGACTTCTAGCGTGACTTCAGGAGCTGGAGACGAAGACTTTATAAGTCGTTTTTTTCATGAATATCCATCCCAGGAAAGCGGCACAAGAATGCATTGAAACACAATGAGGATAATCTATAAGGTACTGGTAATAGTTTATTAAGTGAAATCCTGGTGAAAGGTTCGCTTTAAAAATAAGGAACGTCAAAAGACCCGAAAGAACATGGAAAACCACTTCTGGCCAACTGTTGTGAAGGGTGTTTTCTTCACCAGAGAAAGAAAGATCAAGAATTCTCCAGGAGGTAGGTGTATGTGTGTCAAAGTCAACAATCAAGAGAAGACTTCACCAGAGTGAATACAGAAGGTTAACCACAGGATGTAAACCATTAGTGAGCCTCAAAAACAGGAAAGCCAGATTAGAGTTTGCCAAACGACATCTAAAAAAGCCTTCACAGTTCTAGAGCAACATCCTATGGACAGATGAGACCAAGATCAACTTGTACCAGAGTGATGGGAAGAGAAGAGTATGGAGAAGGAAAGGAACTGCTCATGATCCTAAGCATACCACCTGATCAGTGAAGCATGGTGGTGGTGGTAGTGTCATGGCGTGGGCCTGTATGGCTGCCAATGGAACTGGTTCTCTTGTATTTATTGATGATGTGACTGCTGACAAAAGCAGCAGGAAGAATTCTGAAGTGTTTCGGGCAATATTATCTGCTCATATTCAGCCAAATGCTTCAGAACTCATTGGACGGTGCTTCACAGTGAAGATGGACAATGACTTAAAGCATACTGCAAAAGCAACCAAAGAGTTTTTTAAGGGAAAGAAGTGGAATGTTATACAATGGCCAAGTCAATCACCTGACCTGAACCCGAATGAGCATGCATTTCACTTGCTGAAGACAAAACTGAAGGGAAAATGCCCCAAGAACAAGCAGAAACTGAAGACAGTTGCAGTAGAGGCCGGCAGAGCATCACCAGGGATGAGACCCAGCGTCTGGTGATGTCTATGTGTTCCAGACTTCAGGCTGTAATTGACTGCAAAGGATTTGCAACCAAGTATTAAAAAGTGAAAGTTTGATTTATGATTATTATTCTGTCCCATTACTTTTGGTTGCATAACAAGTGGGAGGCACATATGCAAACTGTAGTAATTCCTATACCGTTCACCTGATTTGGATGTAAATACCCTCAAATTAAAGCTGGCAGTCTGCAGTTAAAGCACATCTTATTTGTTTCATTTCAAAACCATTGTGGTGGTGTATAGAGCCAAAAATGTTAGAATTGTGTCGCTGTCCCAATATTTATGGACCTGACTGTATATTAGTAGAACAACCTCTTTAAGGCCATCTGGACAGGAGCATCTCACTATCATGTCATCCAATATGGACTATTGACATGTAACCATAGTGGATATCGACTACATTCATGTACATGGCAAAGCAAATGTTCAAGTCCTGGTAATAAACAGCAGCCAGAACACTTCAAGACAAGTTCAGGCCCTAAGGCTTTTTCACAAGGATCTTGCTTTACCATAAATTAGCAAACCTGGTCTGTTATATATGGAAAATTTCTCAGGAAGCTGTTCAATAGAGAGCAGGGATGGGCTCAGGGATTAGTACTGGTGACTCTCGGGTTTGGGGCTCTTGGCCCTACAATACTGAATCCCTTGTGGGTTGAGACGGATTAGAACATGAATGCTCAACCTGCGGCCCTCCAGCTACAACTCCCACCATGTCCTGCTGTATGCTGTTCAGGCATGCTGGGAGTTGTAGTTTTGCAACAGCTGGAAGGCTGCAGGTTGAGCATGCCTGGATTAGACTACAAGCCCTTCCCCAGATAGTAAAGACAATGAGGGACAGACGTCAAAGTGCGCCGTTTAACCCCAGTCTTGGATATCCCCTGCACTGCCGGACAATTCACTTAATTTAGGACAAGGTGCAGGCCTCGATATAAATTAAGTGCATCCTCCGACTTCTGACAGTTCATGGACGGAGTAGATCTCAATCGTCACTTAGTGAATATGGCCTGGCCCCACCCTGGGTGATGTAAAAATGCCAGATGGAGCTGAATATAGGCACATGAGTGTTCAAAAAGTCACAAAATGCAGGCGTGCGACTTTTTTTATGCCAGTTTCTGATGGAGCAGGTCATAATAACAGACTTTGTTGGTACTATAAAAATAATTAGTAAGAAATGGTTTCAACTCAGGGAGATCAGGATTGCAATAAGAATTATATTGTGAAATTCCTTTAATCCGGCATCCAATAAATCCAGTAAACCTGATTCACCAAGTTATAAAATTAAAGGGGTTGTCTCATCTTAGACAATGGGGGCATATCGCCAGGATATGCCCCCATTGTCTCATTAGTGTGGGTCCCACACCTATATAGTGAACAGAGCCCCAAAGTGGTGGAGGGTGCCTTCCAATCATTTGCCCATAAGAAGTGAATGGGAGCGGTGACCGGTCAGGCGAGGTGCATTTCTATGGGGCAAGCGCTTGGTGGTGGCCGCACCGGAGTCTTCCAGCCATCACTTTGCAGGACTTGGTTCCCATGAGACCCGCACCTATAAGACAATGGGGGGCATATCCTAGCGATATGCCCCCATTGTCTGAGATGAGACAACCTACTTAAGGGTACTTTCACACTTGCGTTGCTGGATTCCGGGCAGGCAGTTCCGTCGCCAGAACTGCCTGCCGGATCCGGCAATCTGTATGCAAACTGAAACCATTTGTAGACGGATCCAGATGCGGACCCGTCTCACAAATGCATTGCAATACCAGATCAGTCTCTCCGGTGTCATCTGGAAAGACTGATCCAGTATTTTTGTATATTTTTTTTTAAACATTTTTAAAAGGTCTGCTGCGCATGCACAGACCGGATCTGTCAATGCAGCAATTTTAATGCCGGATCAATACATACCAATGGAAAAAAATGCCAGATCCGGCATTCCGGCAAGTGGTCAGGATTTTTGGCTGGAGAGAAAAATGCAGCATGCTGCGGTATTTTCTCCGTCCAAATACCGTAAAAGGACTGAACTGAATGCATCCTGAACGGATTGCTTTCCATTCAGAATGCATTAGGATAAAACTGATCTGTTTTTCCGGTATTGAGCCTCTAGGACAGAACTCAATACCGGAAAACCTGACGCAAGTGTATAAGTACCCTAAGACCTCATGCACACAGCTATATCAGATTTTCGGTCTGCAAAAAAAAATAAACGGATCCTTGGAAAACCGTTTTCGTGTGCATTTCTTATTTTTTCCCCACTCTCATCTACAGAAAGGACTATAGTCAATGGACAATGATAGTAGTAGTAGTAGCATAGGGGTCTATGAAGAAAATAAAAAACCTAATACAATATGGACATGGTCCCACTGAACTGTCCCAATGATGCCAGATTTTAGGAATTGCATTTTTTTTTAAAACATTTGCGACAACAGACAGTTTAATATCGTAATTTTTAATATTTCAACTCAGAACATGGACAATTCTAACTGGTGTGTGATAAAAGTGTAGAAACACACAGACCACTTGTAGCGGAGACTACAAACAAGGATCACCATAGGATGTCTCCTATGGAGGAACTACACAAGAGTTGTAACTTCATCAGCCTAAGTGGAAATGTGCTTTACACAGCTGGGAGGAGGTGGCGGACTTATTGGTGACAGATAACACAGGTAGACATGGGGAGGGTAGGAGAGTGGATTAGCAGAGAACATAAAGGGGTTGTCCAAAATTAGAAAATAAGCGGTTTCCCTTTTTCCCCCCAGAACACATGCCACTGTCCCCCATAAGGGCTCATGCACACAAACGTTGTTTGGGTCCACATCAGTCATAAGTCATATTTTTTGTGGCTCAAATACGGACCCATTAACTTCAATGGGGCCGCAAAAATTGCCGTTTCTCCGTTCTGTGTCTCAGACAAAAAAAAATATTTTAAAGAAATTCGACATTTTTATTACGGGCAGCACATTCCTTTCCACAAATTGCGGAACTCACACAGCATCCGTGTTTTGCTTATCCACAAAACACTGTGGTCGTGTGAATGAGCCGAGTTATTACCTTCCTTGCGCCAGAAAAGTGACTTTAAAAAATTGCACGCTGTAGAAATCTACAGCAGCTATGGTCTGTCGTAGATTTTCTGTTTAAGCGCAGGGACTACCAGACGGGGACATTCATCATAAATTAGGCGCATCCTCCGGCAGCGCAGGGGGATATCAAAACCAGCGCAGAAAGCACCAGTCTTGATAAATCTCCCCGTGTCTTGTGTTGCATCTCAACCCAATCCAATGAATGTGACTGGCTGCTGCAATACCAGACATGGCCTATGGACAGAAGTGGCGCGGTTCTGGAAGAAAAAAAATAATAAGTGGATCCTTTTTCCTAATCTCTTACAAACCCCTTTTTCATTCTGCTGCCACAGTCCAAATGTAATACAGAGATCATGTAATACTGGGCACTTAAAGGACCATCAAATTAAAATCTGGTAACAGCTAAATGTAAACTTTTCCACATTAACGCAACTTATTGAAATTCAATATTCAACAAACCGTTCTTCTCCATGACCTGGCTGAGGGGAGCGGGGAAACTGAGGCGTTGCCGAACGGCCAGTGTGAATAGCTCTGGGACAGCCGCCTTGTCTTTGTAGGTGGAGTGGTCCTTTTATAGTGCAATAAACTCAAAAAGTACAATTTGATGGGATATGAAAGACTCATCTTGGTGCATTCACAGGCGTGGTAGGACAGAATGCATGGAATCTGCAGCAGATGTAAGGAGGAGGCTTCACAACACTTTATAGGTTAGGTCTAGAGAAAGTGTTGAATTATCATATTTTATTCTCTGTTCGGACCGAAAGATAAATTGAACATTCTGCCGGATTCATGTGATCACGTTGCAGTGAACTGTGGAAGGTCAGATTACATCGGTCACATGACTATGGACTGCCTAAATAAATGGCATATAGGGTCCAAGGAAGTGGCGGCAGAATTTTCACTTTTGCTTTGGATGGAAAAGGAGAAGACATCTACTTACAGCTCAAAATCCGTACAGGATAAGGAAAGCATTTATAAGAGTTCCTCAAATTTTAATGTAGATTTTAACTGTAAAAACATTGTTCTAAAATGGGATTTACTTTTAAGCTACGAGTAACTGTTTTCCTTAGTATATAAGCTCCACCTAAAGAAAAACTATATACAATACTGGCCCTTTACTACAGGATTGCTAATGTAAGTGACCAAATCCTGGACGTTAGATGCTTCTTGAACTAGAAAAACAGGGGTGCAAGTCATTAACAATCTTTTAAAGGGATTCTATGCTACCACCAGAAAAAAAAAAATCTAATTAATAATGCAAGCCGGGATGGGCAATGGTATGGCCGACACAAAACCTTCCCTCTTCTCTGTTGCTAGTACTGTGCCAATCCAGCCCCAAGGTGAAGAGCTGAACTATGATGAGTAGACTAGTTGCTATGGAAACGCTGCAAGGGATTGACAGGAAGGCATATCCATAGCAACCACATTACTTGGTTCTTCGAGGCCCAAGGATGAAATGGCACAGAGTCAAAAAGGGAAGAAAACGAGCAAGGAGACTAAAAAGTACTCAACCCAGACTTCATTATTGGCCCCTTAACCTTTTCTGTCTAGTTCTCGGTACGTCTGCCTAAAATGCTGCCCCCCACCCTCATCTTCTTTAGCTGAAACAAGAGACGTCTGTATGTAAGCTTATCACCTGGGGTTTCTGGAAAAAGGTAGGGTGCTTAGGGACAGTGGGCTGGAACCCAGACTGGAAGGGTAACATGATGGAGGCGTATGAAAGGTGCAATACTAGTTAGATGACCAAAGGTGCTGCACAAGTGGCCATGGGAACCTACCAAATCTTATTCATATTTCCATAAGGGAAACAATACAGACCCGATTAATCTATGACCGATTAATTGCTAGGCAACCAACAATCGTGAACTATATATTAAGCACCGCATCAGTTAAGACGACCAGAAAATCCTGACCTCTGAAGTTCTACTGAACTGAAGTCAGATCACGACAAGGTCCTATGATGATCTAAGTGCAGCTCAACAGACCTGAAGCGGGTCCCAGATAGAGCAGCTGTCCAAAACTGGCTTCAATGTACCCTTAGCAACCAGTTTGGGCTCTTTACGTAGCCAAAAATACTTAAAGGTGTTAGACGAGATTAGAAAACGGGTCTGCACCTTTGGCGGAAACAGCGACACTTGTTCATGTCCCCTGTCTGGTGCTGCAGCTCAGCTTCATAGAAAACGGGGGCGGTTGCAATACAAGATACAGTCCACGAACCAGGGTGGCACTGTTTGTCAACAAATACATTTGGATGGAAATCCTCAACAAAATTCCACAAAATTAAAAACTAGAAGACAAAACAGATATTTTTGAAAGATTTAATTTACAACAGGGACACCTAATGAAGTTAATTTTCAATTTTTCCCCCAGATTTTATACTAAAAGGGTATCTGTCAGCAGGCTTGTACTCATGAAACTGGCTGATGTGTTACATGTGCGTTTGGCAGCTGAAGGCATCTGTGTTGGTCCCATGTTCATATGTAGCCGCATTACTGAAAAAAACTATTTAAATATAGGCAAATGAGTCTCTAGGAGCAACGGGGGTGTTGCTGTTACACCTGAGTCTCTGCTCTCTCTACAACTGCAGTGCCCTCAGCACTTTGACAAGGCCGGGCGTGATGATATTTTGACTGCCAGGTCCTGTCAAAGTGCAGAGGGAGCGGCAGTTGCAGAGAGAGCAGAGCCTCTAAGTGTAACAGTAACGCCCCTGTTGCTCCTAGAGGCTCATTTGCATACATTAAAACATAATTTTTCTCAGCACCGAGGACACTTATGACCAACACAGAGGCCTTCGACTGCCAAGTGCACATGTAACAAGTGAACAAGTATCACAGGTACAAATCTACAGACAGATGCCCTTTAAACCCAAGGAGGGGGGGGATGGAAATCAAGGGACGCTAAACCTTAAACAAGACCCAATGTACTAAAGATGTTCATAGGAAACGTTTCTGGTTTACCCACACAGACGTAACACACAAAAAAGACCCCATAGAGACAACGAACGCCAATCTATATCTGCGCTTGGGTTTTATATACAGATGACATAAACGTGTTAGTCTCCACATGAACAACAGGTAGAACATAATGGATAGGGAAGTGGTGTAAACACTGTATAATGGCTTTTATGGGGCAAGGGAGAGCAGACCCGTCTCCCAACCCTGTATAAATACTAAACCATGGCCTCCTGTTTGGTCCCTATTCCAAAAAAAAATAATAATAATATTCTCAAACACCCCAATATTCACGGTTATGCCAGAACACCCCATATCCCTTATGTACATAGAGGTCTGCGTCCCATAACCATTGCAAAAAAAAAATCTCTGTACTGCACAGCACTGGCAACCAGGTTAACTGACCCCCCTTCCTATGGCTGGCCTGCCCCTAACCTCAGACTGGCAACTGACCACGAGCAAATCCAAGTAGTCTGCAACTGCGGGATACATCACGGGGGATTGGGAAGGTTTACACACTTAAACGCAGACGTAATCCTTCATGAGCAGCATGTATGACTATTATATTTATATATATTTATATATATGTATACATAGACTGGAGGGCTAAAAAAAAAAATCCACTTCCCCTCCCCTTCCCTTTCAATCTACTCAACAGAAGGGTGTAAGATGGCGCCACTGGACCTAAAGTGAGGACATTTCAATAGATTTTTTCCCCCCCCATTTTTTCTTAAAAGAGGTAAACCAGAAACACTTATCCAGAGGTTTAAAAATGTGTTTTTTTTCTTTTTTCGTCTTTAAAATTACTTTTTACAGTACGATGTTAAAGAATTAGGTGACTTTTCTTGTTATTTAATCAATAATGATCTTTGCTAATGAATCATCCTGTACAACTGGTCTGATCCTAGAAGCAAAAATGTTAGAACTGAGCGGGGGAGGGGTGGGGGAGAACAAAGGCAGGACCTGTGAAATGTTGTACTTTTTTTTCTCGCTCTCGTTATGAATAAATTTCAATTTCTTTGATATGGCTAAACCATTGACAGTATGATTCTGTAATTTTTGTTTCTCGTTTCCGTTAAAGCATGCGACGTCTACAAGGCCACTTTCCCTATGATTACACCGATAATGAAAAGCAAGACTGCCAGGGCGAGTATCCGGGGGTTTAAGCCTTCTTCTTTTACAAGGCTAGTGGATGAAGACACAGGGTTACTGGAGGCTTGAAGTTTTCGCATCCTCAACCCATCTTCCTCCTGTTAAAATAAAGACTTGTGTCAGTGCACAGCCTAGTAGCCAATAAGGAGAATTGCAGAACAACAAACTTGTTACAAACAAGACGTAGGGGGTCATTTTCTAAGCTGAAATACGCCTAAATTAGGAGTGTTTCAGGCGCATATGGTGGCGTAACAGCTAGTTGTTCCACTATCTGCGACTCTGCCCCACTCACACCAGGTCTAAAATTGTGGGTGTGGAAGAGGACGGCGCGTCTCATTCATCATTTTCTACGCCCGCTTTAGGTGTAGAAAATGGTCTAAATGTAAAACCGCTCGAAAGCGGTCTTACATTTAGGCTACATGCACACGAACGTATTTTGTTTCCGTTAGTTGTTGTTTTTTTTTTGCAGATAGGATGCGGACCCATTCATTACAACGGGTCCGTAAAAAAACGCGGACAGCACACCGTGTGCTGTCCGCATCAGTATGTCCATTCTGTAGCATAAAAAAATAGAACATGTCCTATTGTCCGTTTTGCAGACAATGATTGTCAGTGTTGCAATGGATCTGCAAAAAACAAAAAACTGATGGCATATGGATGTCATCCGTGTATTTTTGCGGATTTGCAATTTGCGGACCACAAAAAGGAGATTTTGTATAACTTACCAGTTAAATCTCTTTCTCGCTCTTCCTTGGGGGACACAGACCTTTGGGTATAGCTCAGCTCCCTAGGAGGCGTGACACTAAGTAAAACTGTTAAGCCCCTCCTCCATCAGCTATACCCTCAGCCTGGAGATAGAGGCTACCAGTTGCGTGTCCAAGTAGTGAAAGGAAACAACCAACAATGCAAACAACAGCCAACAACCCAACGGGGCGCCAGCCAAAACCCTAGAACCAAACACAGAAGGGTGGGTGCTGTGTCCCCCAAGGAAGAGCGAGAAAGAGATTTAACTGGTAAGTTATACAAAAATCTCCTTTTCTCGCCCATTTTCCTTGGGGGACACAGACCTTGGGACGTTCAAGAGCAGTCCAAGAAGGGAGGGACCATAACCCAAGGCGGACCACCGGAGCATCAGGAAACCGCAGCCTGCAAGACCAGGCGGCCCAAAGCAGCATCCGCCGACGCGTGCGTATGCACCCTATAGAACCTGGTGAAAGTGTGCAAAGAGGACCAAGTGGCCGCTTTGCACAACTGCTCAGCCGAGGCTCGATGCCTCTGCGCCCAGGAAGCCCCGACTGCTCTGGTGGAATGAGCAGTGACGCCGAAAGGCGGAGCCCTACCCTTGGCTCGATAAGCCTCAGACACCGCCAGTTTAATGAACCGGGCAATGGCCACCTTGGAGACCGCCAAACCCTTGCGCGAACCCTCCGGGACCACAAACAGGGAATCCGTGCGCCGGAAGGATCCGGTGACCTCCAAGTAAATCCTCAATGCCCTGACCACATCCAGACGGTGCAGTTCCCGTTCTCTGGAGTGGGAAGGAGAGGGACAGAGCGACGGAAGGACGATGTCCTCATTGATGTGAAAGGCGGAGACCACCTTTGGCAGGAAAGCCGGGACTGGTCGGAGCACAACCTTATCCTGGTGGAAGATCAGGAAAGGTTCGGAACAAGAAAGAGCCGCCAACTCAGACACCCGCCGGAGAGACGTGATGGCCACAAGAAAGATGACCTTGCAGGACAGAAGGCGAAGGGAGACCTCCCGCAAGGGCTCGAAGGGGGCAGATTGAAGCGCCGAGAGCACCACATTCAGGTCCCAGGAAGGAACCGGAGGGCGATACGGTGGAACAGAGTGAGCCACCCCTTGCAAAAAGGTCTTAATCGGCCCCAGAGGGGCCAGGGGACGCTGGAGAAGAATAGACAGCGCCGAAATCTGTCCCTTCAGAGAACTGAGGCCCAGCCCCAGGTCCAGGCCCGACTGGAGGAAGGACAGGATCGTGGGAAGAGAAAACCGGAGAGGTGGGACGCTCCGGGACTCACAGAACCCCAGATAGGACCTCCAAACCCGATAGTAGATCCTCGAAGATACGGGTTTACGAGCACGGATCATGGTGCGGACAACGTCCGCGGAGAAACCCCGTCGCGTTAAGACGGCGGTCTCAACAGCCACGCCGTCAAACGTAGCGAGCCTAAATGCTTGTGGAAGATCGGACCTTGAGAGAGAAGGTCCTCCCTGGAGGGCAGTGGCCACGGAACGTCTGCCAACAGCAACATTAGGTCGGCGTACCAGGACCGACGGGGCCAATCCGGGGCGATCAGAATCGCGGGAACGCCCTCTGCCGCGATCCTCCGAAGAACCCGTGGCAGGAGGGGAAGAGGAGGAAAGATGTACAGAAGGGAGAATTGGCACCACGGAAGGACAAGCGCGTCGGCGCCGTAAGCCTCCGGGTCCCGTGCCCTGGATACGTATAGGGGAACCTTGCGGTTGAATTTGGAGGCCATGAGGTCCACGTCGGGGCGACCCCAGCGAAGACAAAGGGCCTCGAACACCTCTGGGTGCAGGGACCATTCTCCCGGATCGATGGTGGACCGGCTGAGGAAATCTGCCGCCCAGTTGTCTACCCCCGGGATGTAAATCGCAGACAAGGCTGGCACGTGCGTCTCCGCCCAGAGGAGAATGAGGGACACCTCTTGCATCGCCGCAGCGCTGCGGGTGCCTCCCTGATGGTTTATGTACGCCACCGCCGTGGCATTGTCCGATTGGATCCGAACAGGGCGGCCCCTCAGTAGATGGGTCCAGTGTCTGAGGGACAAAAGAACTGCCCTCAGCTCCAGAATGTTGATCGGAAGTCTGGACTCCGATAGAGACCAAACGCCCTGGACGGATCGGGGAGGGAAAACCCCCCCCCACCCCCGTAAGCTGGCGTCGGTGGTAATCACCAGCCAGTTCAGTGGAAGGAAGGACCTCCCCCTCAGAGGGAGATGCAACCACCAGTTGAGGGAAGCCCGAGCCAGGGGAGGCAGAAGGAAGGTCCTGTCCAGACTCCTCGGTGATTTGTCCCAGGCCGACAGAATCGCCCTCTGAAAGGTGCGGGAATGGAATTGTGCGAACGGCACTGCCTCGAAACAGGCAACCATCTTCCCCAGCAACCGCATGCCGGATCTGAGGGAAGGCCGGTGATGACGGAGAAGGCTGCGAACCGACCCGCGAAGGGCCAGACGCTTGTCCGACGGAAGACGGACCTCTGCCAGTTCCGTATCCAGGAGCATCCCCAGGAAGATCAGCCGTCTGGAGGGGGTAAGGGAAGACTTGGGGTGGTTGATAATCCAACCAAACCGCGTCAGGGTCTCCAGAGTGAGATCCACACTGCCGGATGCCTGTGAAAGGGAGGGTGCCTTGACCAAGATGTCGTCCAAGTACGGAAGAAGAAAAACACTTCTTGAACGTAGAAGGGCCAAGACAGGGGCCAGGACCTTGGTGAACACCCGAGGAGCCGTTGCTAGACCAAAGGGAAGGGCAACGAACTGGAAGTGATCGTCCCCCACCGCGAAGCGTAGGAAGCGGTGATGACATGGAGCAACCGGAACGTGGAGGTATGCATCCTGAACGTCGATGGAGGCCATGAAATCCCCCTTTTCCAGGGAGGCCACTGCGGACCGGAGAGACTCCATCCGGAATCTCTGCAGGCGGAGGAAGCGGTTCAGGCGCTTCAGGTCCAAGATCGGTCGCACCGAGCCTTCCTTTTTGGGGATCACGAAGAGGTTCGAGTAGAACCCCCTGAACCTTTCCGTCGGAGGCACCGGGGTGATGACACCCTTGTCCATGAGTGAGCGAACGGCTGCGAAGAAAGAGGCCGCTCGTACGGGGTCCCGCGGAGGACGGGACCGGAAGAAACGGTCTGGCGGAATGGCCGCAAATTCGATCTTGTACCCGCAAGATACAATCTCGAGCGCCCATGCATCTGAGATGTGGTTCCGCCAAACGTTCCTGAAAAGGAGAAGGCGGCCCCCCACCCGGGTGGGTGGGGGCGCACCTTCAGGCAGAGGGCTGCTGGCCTGTGGTAGCCCGTGCAGGCTGGGTCTTGCGCCAGGTAGGTTGCGCCCGAAAAAAACGGCTTCTTGCGTCTATCCTGGGTTGGGCCAGAGGAAGAAGAACCGGCCCCGGGTCTAGATCCGGAGGGCTTACGAAAGGACCGAAAACGGGACGAACCCGCGCGACCCCGTGGGGCGCCCTTTGGCCTGGACTGGGGAAGGAGAGTACTTTTCCCACCCGTGGCCTCTGATATAAGCTCGTCCAGGCGGGTCCCGAACAAGCGGGAACCCGTGAACGGTAGACCGGCCAAGGAGCGTTTGGAAGCGGCGTCCGCCGCCCAAACCTTCAGCCAGAGTTCCCTCCTGACAGAAACCGCCAGGGCAGAGGAACGGGCAATGAGGGCCCCCGCATCCAGGGAGGCCTCACAAATAAATTTTCCAGCCTGGATAATTAGCTGGGCTAAGGAACGGAGGTCCTGAACAGGAACGTCCGACCCCAACTCCTGCTCCAGCTGCAAACCCCATTCAGAGACCGCTTTGCCAACCCAGGCGGAGGCAAAAACCGGTCTAAGGGCTGAACCAGAGGCAGAAAATATTGCCTTGGAAAGGGATTCCGTCCGACGGTCCTCAGCGGACTGGAGGGAAGATCCGTCCTGTACAGGAATAGCAGTGCTTTTGGACAGGCGAGCCACAGGAGGATCCACCTTGGGCGGAGATGTCCAGGTGGTCACAGACTCCGCCGGAAAGGGATAACAAATGTCCAGCTTTTTTGGTGTAACAAAGCGGACGTTTGGCCGAGTCCAAGCCTTGGATACCACAGAAGAAAAATCTGCATGTATGGGAAAGACCTTGGAGGCCTGTCTGGGTCGGAGAAAGGACACGCCGGCCTGTTCAGAGCTGGGGGGGTCATCGTGTATCTGAAAGGTATCGCGGATACTAGTGATAAGATGCCCCACCGCGGATGACAATTTTGACGGAAGCTCTGAGTCCATGTCCACATCCGAATCCGCCAGTTCTCCCTCAGAAGGCGTATCCCTTTGAGAGGATAGGCTTGACTGAGCTCGCACGCATGGCGGAGAGAGCGAAACATCAGGAGAAGATGTGCGCTCAACCCTTGAACGTTTCTGAGTACGCCGGGCCCTGGAAGATTCACTGGGAGGCAGGGAATCAGTGGGGGCGGCAGAAACGGCATTCCCAGCAGGTGCGACAGGGATTTCGGCAGTCTGCGGGAGAGGCGGTCTATCCACGAGACGGCCCACCACGTGTGTAAGGCTCTCCACCGCCAGAGACAGAGACCTAGCCCAGTCAGGGGGTTCAGAAACAACAGGGGGCACAGCAGAAAGCGGGCCCTGCACCGGGGCCTGACATGCAAGGCAATGCGGCTCAGATTGCCCACTTGGAAAAAGTGCCTTGCAGGCGGTACAGGCGTGGTACCAGGGTTTGGGGGCACCCGTGGGATCAGACATGCTGACAAGTGGTCGTACCTTGATACAGGGACAAGGGATTGCAGCGGCTATGACCAGTGGGGTTAGGAGAGGGTTAACAGCCCTACCAGTGCCTCAGAAGAACGTCAGGTCAGATCCCTAGGAGCGAAGGTCCAGATCAGCAGCCGCGAGTCAGCCAGAAAACCAGCGTGCGTCCCCAGCGATGCACCGGTGTCTCCCACGTGTCTCCACTTCAGTCCGGAGTGAGGAAGCGCGGCAAGCTTGAGCAGAGACGCGGGAACAAGCTCCGCCCCCTCCACGCTTGAATGTTTCATAACGAAACTCCGCCCCCATGACGCGCGCGCGCGCGAAAAAACACCCGCACCCCGTGCTGCCCGAGATTCCCAGGCATATGTTGTCAAAGAAGGGCCCGCAGGCCCCAAAAGCGCGGCGGTATAACCGGACGTCGGAAGGTAAGGTGGTCACCTGACCCCCGTCCCGCCGAACCGAACCGCCGATGCCGGGCCTAAGCCCCGCCCCCTCGATCACGGTACGGAGCGGGCGGCGGCGGGGAGGTAGTAAGAAGCAGGGGCTATCTTCTAAGCGTAAGATCGGGAGGTACATGAAAAGCAGGCAGATGGGGAGATCCCACAGAGCGCTCTGAGAAGCGCAGGAAACGGCCGACCACGGGTGCCCCCCCCCGAACCCAGTGCAACAGGGACAGGGAATGGGCTGGAAAAGCCATCTTACCTGTCTTCACCCTCATTTCCTTCCAGCAGGGTCGCCCCTTCAGCCCCTGGCACCGCAGTGGCAGGAAGCTGGAAGAGGGGCTTGGCGTGCGGGCGACCCCCTAGCTGGCGGGATGTAGGGGAGCCGGTGCTGCCCAGATCCTCCTATTGCTTCAGTGGGGGAGGCAGCAGCGCAAATACGTTGGCACTGGTGCAGCTCAACCCCGGGAGAACAGAGAGGTCCAATGCGTCTCTGGTATCCCTAGGAAAAAACAAAAATAAAATAACAAAATTAGAGAAAAAATTAAAACAAGGAGAAAACAGCCCTGCAGTAGCAGGGGGTGTCTTGCCTCCTTGGACACTAAGCTAAAACTGGTAGCCTCTATCTCCAGGCTGAGGGTATAGCTGATGGAGGAGGGGCTTAACAGTTTTACTTAGTGTCACGCCTCCTAGGGAGCTGAGCTATACCCAAAGGTCTGTGTCCCCCAAGGAAAATGGGCGAGAAAGACATACGGTTGTGTGCAGGTAGCCTTAGACTGGCGCTGGATGTAGAGGCCTGTGCCTGTACATAACTTCAATAACACAGTCAGTGTTACGGTACTTTCACACTTGCGGCAGGACGAATCCGACAGGCTGTTCACCATGTCGGATCCGTCCTGCGGCAAAAGCCGCCGGACTAAAAATTACTGCATGTCCGACTTTTTAGTCCGGCGGCTTTCGCCGTGCTGCGTCGGAGCTCCGCCCCCGTCCCCATTATAGTTAATGGGGACGGAGAGGCGGTCCGGCGGCACGGCGAAATAGCCGCAGGACGGATCCGACATTGTGAACAGCCAGTTGGATCCGTCCTGCCGCAAGTGTGAAAGTACCCTTAGCAAGTCTCCACTGTAATGTAAACAGAAGACAGAGGAGCGCTGCTAAGGCTCAAAATGGGCCACTTTAGAGCTATTTTTCTGACAGAAATGTACAATTCCAGTAATTAAAGTATATTACAAAAATGGTCAGTATCACTGCCCCTATACATTACACAAATAAAAAAAAGAATGAGTTACACTAAGAATTTGCCACCACAGTCTGAGCAGCAGAGATCCAACGTCTGTTTTTGACTTTGCAAAAAGGAGATTTTTGTATAACTTACCAGTAAAATCTCTTTCTCGCTCTTCATTGGGTGACACAGGAACCGTGGGTATAGCTATGTCCTCTAGGAGGCGTTGACACTAGTAAAAGCTGTTAGCTCCTCCCCTGGCAGCTATACCCCCTCCAGCTTGGAGAGAGAGCTTCAGTTTGTGTAGAAGCAGTAGGAGAAGCAAGCCAATCAAAGAAAAAACATGGAACACCAACCATGCCAAAAGACCCAACGGGGTTCAAACCAGCAACTGCCAACTGAGGTCGAACAATAATACTGGGTGGGTGCTGTGTCCAAAAGCAGTCCACGGGGAGGGAAAAACCACAGACCCATGGAAGCAATAGTCCCTGCAGGCATATAAGAAACTGCCACCCGCAGACCATGCGGCCTAAGGCAGCATCCGCCGATGCATAAGTATGCATCTAGTAAGCTTGTGAATGTGTGTAAGGAGGCCGGTAGCCGCCTTACACAACTGTGCAGCCGAAGCGCGACACCTCCAAGCCCAAGATGCGCCCACCGCTTGGTGGAGTAAGCATGACACCGAGGGGCAGAACCCTGCCTCGGGCACGGTATGCTTCAGCAATTGTAGACCGAATTGAGCGTGCGATTGACATCTTGGAAGCCGCCGATCCTATTCGAGGACCCTCCGGATGACAAAAAAAAGGATCCGTACGGCGGAAGAGACCGGAGGCTGATAAATAGATCTTCAGAGCTCTGACATTCAAAAAGCGCAACTCCTTCCCCTAGGGCGTTAAGGAAATGAGCACAGAGAGGGAAGGACAATTTCCTCGTTAATATGGAAGTCAGAGACCCCCTTCGGAAGAAAAGAAGGGACAGGCCAGCGAACCACCTTGCCCCTATGAAGAACCAGGAACAGTTCTCTGCAGAGAGCGCCGCCAACTCAGACACCCGTTCTGATGGGAGTGACAGCGACCAGAAAAAACTACCTTCCAGGACAGAATTCGGAGAAATCTCCCACAAGGGCTCCAGAGAAGGCCTGGAGCGCTGAGAGGACCAAGTCAGATCCCAAGGCAGTAACGAAGAACGGTACGGAGGCACCGTATGTGCTACTCCCTGAAGAAGGTCCTTACAGACCCCAGGGTACCAGAGAGCGCTGGAAAAGGATAGAAGGAGATGACGCATGACTCCGCAAGAACTAAGGGCCAGACCAAGTTCCAACCCTGATTGTAGAAAGGACAGGACCGTGGAGAGCAGAATGAAGTGGTGAAACAATCCGGTTTCCACAGAAACCCAGGAAGACCTCCAGGTCCTGAATAGATCCTGGACGATGCAGGCTTGCGGATGACACCCGCCACAACTGTATCACTAGCCCATACCCCAGCGGAGGAGGGGGCCATACGACAGAGGCCACCAATTCAGATGTCGAAGAAGGAGCTGTGCGGTAAGAACCATAGTATGTAGTGGTAACACAAATACCACTCTCCCTGAAATAGCCAGCGCCTGCCCCATTGGCGCAAAACTAAAGGGGAGCCATGAGGCTATCCCGTAGAAGTCATGGCCCCAGGTAAGAGCTAGCTTTAACACTTTACCTGAACAGGAGCAACAGCAATCTAGCGTCAGGGTAGAACCCCCAGCTGAGGGGGGGGGGGGGGGGGGACAACAGAGTCAGTGAACACTCCACTCACTGAAACGTACTCCCCATAATATACGCAATGACATATGCACCACGTAGTGATGAGGACAATGTCCTGACCGACTGGAACAAAGGAGGCCCATGGAGAAGGGAGGTCTCTAGGACACATAAGTGTGGCTAGGCAACCCCTCAGAGACAGAGGATGTAACAACCATGCTCCAAAACCAGCACCGAAAGATAAGAAAGGTACCAACTGGAAACAGCGACCGTATCCACTGGCAGCACCTTTACACCAAGTAGCAGAGCACCGCCATCTGCAGTTATCGACTGTTGCCACGCCCCACTGAAGAAGCTAAGGCATCCAGAGCCATGGCATTCCCCTGTAAGCGGATCACTTGTGGAAGGGGAATGCAACAGGAAGCGCGGTAATGGGAGAAGGGCTAATGCATACGGCCGGTACAGAACCCAGTGGAGATGCAATGCCGCCACCTACCGAAGGGGGGGGGGGGGGGGGGGGGGGGGATGCATACGTCAGGCACTAAAACCAGTGTAACTATACTTAGTCCACCTATCGCAGGGGGCAGAACATAAGGCAAGTACTTTAACCGTAGTAGTGCAATCATTCCGCCTATGGAAGGGGTGATGCATACAAGCACTGCCATCGCAAGTGGTCATGCTTACGGCAGGAACAGAATGCAACGGTAGGGAGATTACGCCTGTAAACACTGTAACCGGTGATAATGCCAGAACCCACCTATGGAAGAGGCTAATTCATACGGTACGTACTGTACCGAGTAGAAAGCAATTCCGTCCCCTAAGGAAGGGTAAATGCCTACTGGCATCACTGAAACAGCGTTCTAGCATTTAGTTCACCTATAATGCCTAAGGTAAGTATTGCATGCAGCAGAGGTGCAAATACTCCGCCAGAAGGAGGGTAATGCAGACAAGGACTGCTGGCTACCTTGGATGCAATCTTTAAGATTGCAGTGGATTTGAGTGAGAGCCTGAATCACAATATCCCCCCCCTCAGACCGAGCCTCTCCAGGAATGGAGGGGTGTGTCTGAGCGAGACCCTAGGGAGGAAGGTGGGGTTGCGGAGGTGGCCAAGAAGAATGTTCTGCTCTGGCCCACTTGCGCACAGTTCTACTGTTTAGAAGCTTGCCCGTGGCAGTTGTAGGCCACGCCGGAGGAAATACATCAACCAAACTACCCAGAGGGTGGAGTGGGAACTAGAGGTCCGTCCACTGGAGTGCGTAGGTGGAGCTTATCAACCAAGCGACCCCGGAGGATGTATTGGGAACTTCAAGGCTCTCCACTGGAATGCGCAGGTGGAGGATTATCAACCAGACAACCCCGGACGATGGAATGGGAACTTCCAGAGGTTCTGCACTGGATAGCGCAGGTGGAGGATTATCAACCAGACGACCCCGGAGGATGGAATGGGAACTTCCAGAGGTTCTGCACTGGATCGCGCTGGTGGAGAATTATCAACCAAACGGCCCCAAAGGACGGATTAGGAATACAGATGTCCTTGAGAAGTGCGCTAGAGAACTATCAACCACACGACCCAGAGGGTGGATTGGAATACTTCAGCCGTCCTCCCTGGATGTGCGCAGGAGGAGGATTGGGAACTACGAGAGGTCCTCCTGGTACCACACAGACAGGGGGAATCCTGCGGTGATGAGGGGGAGGGGGGCAGTATGAACTCACATTTTACACTCTCCCTCTTTTTTTATTTTATTTTTTTATTAGGATGCCCAGTGTCAAGTTGGCAGAGAGGCAGGAAGGGGTTAACTGTGTTAATGTTAAGGCACACTTCGCTGGAGATAAGATCTCAGATAATCGTGTGATGGCTTCAGAAGTGATTGGCCAGAAGGGGTTAAGCTGTCTTGCGGACCGGGGGTGGGGCCTAGCAGCTTGTGGGAGAGGAAAGTCCAGAGCTGTGATTAACCCCCTGAGTTCTCTGAAATGAGTGGAGCGCTTCCTGCCTTGCCTGTCGACCGGTGCATGGACCCGGTCCGCGGTGGATGAAGCTGCGGCCGGGCCTAAGTTTTCGCACACGGGCGACCGCGATCAATCGGTCAGCCGGGGCGCAGAGGGACCGAACAGGGAACGGAAGCGCTGCTTGCACCCCCCGGACTGGAAGATCGCGGGCCAAATTGTGCGGCGGCGGCCGGCGTCATAGGGTGTTAACCCTTCAGGAGTGGCGCTCGTCTGGTGCCGTTCCCGAAAAGGTGGATGGTGGTAACTGCGGACATCTACCTAATAAGACCAGCTGGGAGATCGCGAGCCGCGAGTAAGCAGCGCCTGTGATTTTATTAACCCCTAAATGGCCACGTAGCCGACGGCCTGGAGGACGTAATATCTGTGAAAGGACAAGGCAAAAATGGAGGAAAGAGCAGTCCTTGATTAACAGACCAGTGTTTTGAGAACCTAGTCTCAAGCTGCACAGCGATTTCTGAGAAGTTCCCCTGTTTTACATATAGTGTAACCTGATCATTCCAAGTCTGAGTAAAGATCAGAGTCTGGAAGATCCAAAAATGAATAAAAATTTACAGGGAAAGTGAGAGGGGGTCCTTGTGCTAGAAAAATAGTATGGCCAACCTAAAAACTGAGGGCACCCTCAGATCCTGTGCATACTTGGCTTGAAAGCCATTCCTCTGGCAGAGCCTAGTGAGGCCTATTAACAGCCGCAAGTCAGCCCATATCCTGCGTCTGTTTTCCGGTGCCTAACCCTAGGAACTACGGAAGGGGAAGCGGGATAAAACATACTTGCCTATCCCGTGTACTCGCCTTATCTTCCTCCTCTTCACTTCACCCTCCCTAGGTGGGCCCATAAGGTATCTTCTCCAGCAGGGTCACCTCCTCAGCAGCTGACACCGTAGTGGCAGGAGACTGGTATGACGGCAGGGTCTTCTCTTTGGCGGAACTAGGTGACCCCTTGGCTGGCGGGATGCAGGGGAGCGAGGCTGCTCTGGTCCACCTTGTCTTCTGTGGGGGAGGCAGCAGTGCGGATGACCGGTACTGGCGCAACTCGACCCCGGGAGAACAGGGAGGCGAAGCGTCCACTGTTTTCCCATCTGAAAAAGAAGGAAAAAAATAAAATAAAATAAAATAAAAAATCTTCAGGAGATCCCTGCAGAGCAGGGAGGTCTTGCCTCCTAATGACACTAGAAAAAAACTGAAGCTCTCTCTCCAGGCTGGAGGGGGTATAGCTGCCAGGGGAGGAGCTGCCAGGGGAGGAGCTAACAGCTTTTACTAGTGTCAACGCCTCCTAGAGGACATAGCTATACCCACGGTTTCTGTGTCCCCCAATGAATATGGGCGAGAAATGTCGAATTTCCTAGCAATGAGCAATAACCTTCTCCACTGTGTAGATCCAGATAATCAACCTCTACATCCGAACTAGACTGAATAGTAGAAGATTAGGTCTGGACACTGATGTAGATGGGGATTTGGATCCACACATGTCCCTATGATAAAGTAGGAAGTGTTGTCATGCAAACACTGGTTTAAAATTTGCTGCAATCTCCAGGACACTCTACATGGTAGCAGCGCAGTGAACATGTTCTGGTTCTGCAGCTTTACCTTAAGCTGTTTGCAGTCCTCCCGTAGTCTCTGGATTTCCGCCTGCAGCCGCTTGTTTTCTTCTAACACCTTCTTTTGCTCGGTGTCTTCCAGACTGGAACTTACGGATTTGAACATGGAGGTGGATTCTGTCTTTGTTACACTGCTAGAGAGGACCTTGTTCACTTCTCCTTCATGCTGAAATGCAACAGAAAAATAGGAGACGTTAAACTGAAAATCTGCAGCAATCCCATCAGTCTCTCATAAAGGGCGCAGTCACACTGTGCGGTCAGCTAGCATATTTTGCGTTATCTTCACCCCCAAATCCCCACAAACTTCAGTGGCTTCACTCATTAAGGCTCATCTCTCCTAAAGGCTGCAATGGGCGACGGCTCCTCAAGGCAGGTAAATGGTCAAAAATTTTGGCCTAGTACACAAAGCAGCTGCCACTCTGCACATGTATCACGCTTCTTAGCTCCGACACTGAAATTAACTGAGACCTTTAAAAAGAAGATACTTACAGGCTTGTCATTCTCAGAAGGTAGCTCAAACAGGCACCGAAGCTTCGAGTCCATCAATTCCTCCGGCTTAGCTTCTTTCCACTGCAAAGTAACAAGAAATTTTATATATATATATTAGTTGGAATTTTACCCGATGTCTCACCAGGGGCTCAGGCTTTGATTTGTCTTTCCCCTATACTTTAAACTGCAGCTCTGCCTGTTCCAATTGGCTGCTGTATAAAAACCAGCCCACCAAATGATCATAAGGAAGTGAGCGGATTTCCATTACTGTTATAGGGATTTTTCCAACTGTTTTATACTGATGACCTATCCTCAGGATAGCTCATCAGTATCTGATCAATGGGGGTCCAACAACCAGGACCCCTGCCGATCAGCTGTTTGAGGAGGCTGCGTCACTCATAAGCAGCCTTCTTACAGCTTTCCTTAGGCTCCCATGGCCCAGGTGAAGCTCAGTCCCATCCTGCATAATGGATCCGTCCGGTTTCCGCTATGTAGGAGAGGGCTCCAGCATAACGAAAACCGGACGGATCCGTTATGCAGGCCATAGACTTCTATTATGACGGAATGAATAATGGAATGCCTCTAAAGGATGGAATTGCGTTATGGTCTGTGGTAACGGAATCCATAATGCAATTCAGTATATACCCCAACCCGAACTTTAAAATATGAAGTTCGCTCATTCCTACTGATGACCTATCCTCAAGATAGGTCATTACAATCTGATAGGCGAGGGTCTGTTGCCTGCAGCCTCTGGCGCTGAAACTAGCTCTGGAATGGAACAGGAAACACAGCCCTGTTGTAAGTGTAGAGGCCGTGGCGGGTTACTGCTGCTCAGTTTCTATTGAAGCAAATGGGAGCTAAGCTGCAGTAACCAAGCACGACCACTAGACTAAGTGGAGCTGTGCTTCCTGTTCTATTCAACATGCTATTTCCAGCGCCGGAGGCTGCATGCCAGACCCTCACCAATCAGATAGTAATTACCCACCTTAAAGGGGTTCTACGGGCATTTAATATTGATGACCTATCCTCAGGATAGGTCATCAATATCAGATCGGCGGAGGTCAGACACCCCCGCCGATCAGCTGTTTGAAGAGGAGGCGCGCGCCATGCCAACACTGCCTCCTCTTCACCGTTTACCTTATCGCCATCGCCTCTGCAGCGGTGAGCAGGTGTAATTATACCCAAGCCATCTCATTCATTTCAATGGGACGCATCGCTCCTATACAAGTGTATGGGAATGATCTGTCCCATTGAAATGAATGGGACGGTTAGGTCTAATTACACCTGCTCACCGCTGCAGATACAACGGTGAGAAGGTAAACAGTGAAGAGGAGGCAGTGCTGGCACAGCGCACGCCTCCTCTTAAAACAGCTGATCGGCAGGGGTGAGGATAGGTCTTTAATAAGATGGAGATCTGCTATAAAGACCCTAAAGATGCATTTACATGCACCAGTGAGCAGGCAATTATCAAGAAGGAACCATTCCTTCCAGATAATAGTCTGCTTGCCAGTGGAGGTAAGAGCTGCAATAACCTCCACTGTATGGGGGAAGAGCGATCTCTACTGCCATCACCTGTCTTATACAGATTCACAGTTTCTGCTGCCCACAAACGCTGATTTAATGCACTGCATAAACTATTAAATCCCTAGAACAAATGTTTGCTTGCTCAGCGGGTGCTTGGAGGCAACGTTACATGGGCCTGTTATCAAGTGTTTGTATGAACATTTGTTTCTGATAACAGTCCAGTGTAAAAGCTTCTTAACATCAGACTGCAGGATGATGCTACAGTGAAAACGTCAGACACACTTACAACGGCTTCCATGTCGGTGGTGTCTGGCGGTGCATACATGGACTGGACCATGAACTTATGTTTGCTTTTCTCATTAGGATCATAGTCGAAGGGTTGGAGCATAACTAAAATAAAGGGAAGAAAAAGGGTTAACCATGCACATTAAGCAAAACTGTAAATCAGTATGTACATTGTAATACTCTTAGCATTCCACAAGAGGGCAGTGATTTTTCTTATCCTTTGTCATCACTGCATAGAAATGAGGGAGATTCAGGATTTTATTTTTATTTTTTTGCAGCGATTATGAAAATCCTCACAAAAACTACCAAATGGTTTCTGACTTTTGGCCACCATATGGACGATGTTTCTCCAGAACATCCCATTTTCTGTTTGTTCTTCCGGTTCCTCAATGACATATTCCTGATGACTCTGATTATTTCATTAATGGAAACTAAGTGGGATATCGGAGTGGAGTAATTTTGGGGAAAAGTATGTTATTGATTACCTATAAATTAAATTAAAAGCGCACGCCCATAACTACATGAGTACAGATGAGGACACAGCCAGTCATTACACAGGAACGCTGGATTTTGGGCCAAACTGGTTTAAGTCCCATGATGACATTTAAAAAAAAAAAAAACTTTAGCATATAGTCTTCATAGCAATTCTCCCTGCCAATGATGACATCACGACCATGGCAGGCCACAATCAGCTACTGCAGTGGAAAGAACTCCAACAAAGGACTCTAAGTAGATAACAACCTTGGCAACACTTAAAGGGGTTATTCATGAAATAATATTGATGACCTATCCTCGATATCACATTGGCAGGGGTCTGAGTCCAAGCAACCCCCCAATCAGCTGTGTCGGGAAGCTGCCGTGCTCACCGCAGCTCTGGCGAGCGCAGCAACCTCCCGGGCGCTTACCAAGCACAGCGCTGTACATCGTATAGTAGTTGTGCTTTGTATTATAGCTCAGCCCTATTGACTTGAATGGGGCCGATCTGCAACTAGGCCTTGTGACTGAGGTGCAGTGATGTCACGGAGCGCCGGACTCTTCTATCAGCTGATCAGCATGGTCCGGGTGACAGGTGCCCCCACTGATTTGATACTGATGTATTTATTACTGGATAACCCATTTAACTATTTTCACGTTGATACACACTATATAGTATTTAAAATGTCTCCCTATAGAGGATATGCCCCTTTTTCTATTTCAGTGACACAGTTTTTAAAGAGGTTGCCCAGTGGGATGACATTTATATAGAAGAAGCAGAACTGGTGACTGGCATCTCCAGCCACTTCCTGTGCGTCAAGCCAAAACCAAGCGGCAGAGACCTTCAGTGATCCTGTCAGCGTGGGAACACTGGTGAGGTAACTTTGTTTATTAACCCATGGGGCATCTTATACAAAAAAAAAAAATTTTTATCACACAGGATAACCTGTGGCATGGCCACTTCTCCACAGAATCCAATGGACACTATTTTGAATTGTTGATCATAAGGATGAGGGTCCCAGATTGAGAACCATGTCACCTTAATATAATAAAATATATTGGGAGTTATTTATCAAAGAGCACTACACCAGAAATGGGTGTAAAAAAGTCCCACTAGCCTGTTTTGATAATTTTTCAACGTCCATGCATCTAGATTTAGGTGTACTTGATACTAGGGAGTGGCGAGATAGGGCATAGCGGAGCACGGCCATTGGCCTGCCTCCAGGCATAAATGACTATTGAAATCTACTCCAGTCAGGGGCTGTAGTAGATTTCAATCTAGGTGCACGGACTAGTGGAGGTTGCACCCAACTTATGACCAGGCGTGGCCCTCATCATAAATTAGGCACATCCTCTGGCAGCACAGGGCATATCAATAATAAATGACCCCCATTGTCTTGCAAGTATTTGGCCAAGGCACATCTCCGCTCCCCCTTGCCAGAAATTTTTTATTAGGTCTATAGGGTGGTCAGTCTATTCAGAGGAGCCTTCAACTAATCATACTTACTGCTGCCCATGATGAGCCAATCAGCTGTCAGATTAGAGGCCAGGCAGAGAAAGAACAACTTATGAATATTTATGAACGGCTAATGAGGTCAGATCCCTTTGTCTGGGGCAAAGTCTTAATTACAAGGGACTCACCAGATACATTGATGGAGGAGCCGGCATCGATGACCCCGCTGTTAGGTCGCACACAGTACCGGCGCGGCGCCGTGGTCTTTACTTTGAAACAAACGTTTTTCTCTGTGGGGTTCGCGAGTTTCAAGTTTGTTGTAACGACATCTGTGAAAGGACCTGAAATGAAAAGAAGTGGACGATTGTAAAACGCCCGTCAGCCTTATTACCAGGACACAAAGTCACAAACTGCACTACAAAAACTGTATTACTCCTACTTTCTTAGCAACCCCCATTAGCCATTATCTAGCAGTGACGCTTGTTCATCGGGCAATCGCAAGCATGCTTAGGCTCCTTTCACACCTGCGTTCAGGTGTCCGCTCGTGAGCTCCGTTTGAAGGGGCTCACAAGCGGCCCTGAACGCAGCCGTCTGGCCCTAATGCACTCTCAGTGGAGGCGGATCCACTGAGAATGCATCCGCCTGCCAGCGCTCAGTGAGCGGACACCTGAACGCTGCAAGCAGCGTTCGGGTGTCCGTCTGGCCGTGCGGAGGCGAGCGGATCCGTTCCGACTTATAATGGAAGTCAATGGGGGCAGATCCGCTTGAAGATGACACCATATGGCTCAATCTTCAAGCGGATCCGTCCCCCATTGACTTTCAATGTAAAGTCTGAACGGATCCGCTCAGGCTACTTTCACACTTAGAAAATTTTTCTAAGTTATAATGCAGACGGATCCGTTCTGAACGGAGCCACCGTCTGCATTAATATGAGCGGATCCGTTCAGAACGGATCCGCTCGAACGCTAGTGTGAAAGTAGCCTTAAAAATCATTGTTAGCCAGAGGTAGATCATGGTATCTAATCACGCCAGGCTGGAGGTAGTAACCTCATCACTCAGCATGAAAAAGGATGGATGTTGTACCGTACAATATACCAATAGAGCCTTCACTTCGGCTGCAAATCTAACAAATGGGTGAAAGTCTGGACGTTCTTCACCCTTAAAGGGGTTATCCTGGAATTAATACTGATGATCTATCTTCAAGATAAGTCATCAATATCAGATCGGCCGGGAGCCAACACCCAGGACCCCCGCCGATAGGATGCCCTCCATTCATGCATATGGGAGCACCGAAACTTGCTGAGCGTTGACTCTGCTATTTCCGTAAGCCCCATAGAAGTGAATAGAGCGGTGGCCGTGCTTGCCATTCATTTCAATGCCGTCAGTGAAGGAGAAATACTGCATATTCTATAAGATGGCTAGTCCTACTCTCACTCTCCACTAGCGATGTACTAGGTTTGCTAAGAGAGGGGAGGCCCAAGGAAGCGACAGGTCTTATCACCCTCCATCAGTGGCCATGTCCATTTAGGCTTTACTGACATTTGATGTCCATGGAAAGCACGTAGAAAATAGTGTCTCTGCTTAGTCTTCCATCTTGGCCACTGCACAGTTCACACAGGCTACTAGAGTGGCCAGAGTGGGGTCTACATTAGATTCCATATGTCCACTATTGTTTGACTGTCACTAAAACATCACAAGTTGGAGCAGTGACACATGCCCTTTAATTCAGTGGATTGCTGAAGGGAAGGAACATGCTCCACTCTAGTCTACATTTATCAGCTGCTCATCTTGTGACACTTGTCTAACAGGTTTCTGCCAACGTGTCTCTACGCTTGCTGATGTACTAAACATCACAACCAGGCCTGGCCTTATGTTGGATGGTGCTCTGTTTAGCAACTTTTGTTGGTGCCTCTTACCTCATATGCTGTACAGTCATACAGAGCCAAATAATACCATACAGGGTATAATTATAAGCACCTTACACTATGGTGCCCACACCCTGCACAAGTACAGCTGTCTAATAAAATCATTCAGTGCTCAAATAATAAACTTACAGTGACCAAAAAAAATCTCACGCTGCTAGCAATTACAAGGCCTTGGGCACCAGGCCATCTGTGGCCTCTCCTTCAGCAAGGGCAGCTAATGTGTCCCCAACGCTTGCCTTGACCACATCTTACATTTACCTTATATGCAGGCATGGAAATACAGCAATACAAAAAAAGATCTAACAGAAAATTTATGGTAGGAAGAAAAAAAAGTTAAGAGGCCCCTAGGAAGAAATAAAGCTAGAAAACATCTTTCTTTGGCCATATTATAAGAAAACAAAGCTCAATGAAGAAGACAAAGATGATTGGAAAAGTGATGAAAGGGGAAAAAAGGAAACGGACAACCACCAAAAAGGTTAATCAAAGGACATGTAAATGCGTCATTGAGAAGTTTTAGAACAAAAAAAAAAAAAAGGACAACAGGGCAATCTGCAGAACCATCACTCATGGCAAAGGAGGGACATATACCCACGAGAAGGCAGTAAAGGACTAATATACATATGTGGAGTCCAAAGATGCACCCAAGACCAAGTTAAAAGTAAAGTCAAGACATTCTATCACCTCACTAATGATGAAGAGAAGAATCAAGGTGATTGTATTAATATAAGGCTTAGGCCTAGTTCACACGAACGTATGGCTTTTATAGTTTTTTGCGGTCCGTTTTTCACGGATCCGTTGTTCCGTTTTTGAGTTCCGTTGTGTCTCCGTTTCCGTTCCGTTGTTCCGTTCCGTTTTTCCGTATGCCATGTACAGTTTACAGTAATTACATAGGAAAAATTGGGCTGGCCATAACATTTTCAATAGATGGTTCAGAAAAAACGGAACGGAAACGGAAGACATACGGATGCATTTCCGTATGTGTTCCGTTTTTTTTGCGGATCCATTGACTTGAATGGAGCCACGACCCGTGATTTACGGCCAAATATAGGACAAGCTCTATCTTTCAACGGAACGGAAAAACGGAAAAACGGAAACGGAAGGCATACGGAACACATTCCGTTTTTTTTGCGGAACCATTGAAATGAATGGTTCCGTATACGGACCGTATACGGAACACAAAAAAACGGCCCGTACACCCGCAAAAAAAACGTTCGTGTGAACTAGGCCTTACACTGGTATTCTGGCTGTCAGAGGTTATCTGCAGTACCTAGACAGTTAAGAGGGAGCATATTGGTCAGAGATACAATAGCTACTTGGAAGGCAGTGAGAAAGCTGTGCCATAAACCCTTTCCTAGTTACTCAATACCACCTACCTTGGCAAGACCCGTAATTTATTTCGGGTCCCCTGAATAAACAGCTTCAAGTGTGGCAAGCCACTCAGTATAATATGATACCTATGGCAGGGCTTGACAAATTTCCTTTGGAATCTAGCCGTTTTTTTTTTTAACCTTTTATAAAGCCTTTTTTTTTTCAGCGACAAAAATAACACCTCTTAAATTAACATATAAAGAAGTCTAGACCCAAACAACATGGGCATTGTTTATTATCAGTGTGCTATGACGTCACTGTGTGTGTAATCTCTGCGCTGTGACGTCACTGTGTATAATCCCTGCGCTGTGACGTCACTGTGTATAATCCCTGCGCTGTGACGTCACTGTGTGTATAATCCCTGTGCTGTGACGTCACTGTGTGTATAATCCCTGTGCTGTGACGTCACTGTGTGTATAATCCCTGCGCTGTGACGTCACTGTGTGTGTGATCCCTGCGCTGTGACGTCACTGTGTGTGTAATCCCTGCGCTGTGACGTCACTGTGTGTGTAATCCCTGCGCTGTGACGTCACTGTGTGTGTAATCCCTGCGCTGCACCTGACTGAACTGAGATCCCTTCCCCAGGATGTTTGGTCCGGACTCATTCATCTCATAGAACTGCAGCTATGAAATCCACAGCGTATTGCAGCCAATACCAGCAAAATGGATAAAATTTTACCAAAAATCCTCACACTTCTTAAAATCCACACGGAAATGAACCTGCTGTGCACAATTCAAATCTGCACCGTGGTCATATATGATTTTACCACGTGTAACTGAATTCCACAGCAAATCCACACGCTACATGTAGAGTTTGATATAAATTGAGTTTGATATATCAGATGATTTAGCCATTTTGGAGTCTTATGGCAACTCCTAGGAGAACTGTGTGGTATACAGCCTGTCACCCAGCTTTCCTGAGGAGAACATATCTCAGTATGGGAACATATAGAGAAGTCATCAGATGATTTGGCCATTCAGCATTCTTAGTTCTCATAGGAGCTGCAACCCGGCTTTCCAAGACTCCTGAATGGGTAAATCATATGATATCGTATCTAAATGTTCCTATACGGAGATATATTCTCTTCAGGAGACCAGGAAAGCTTGGTGACAGACAGCCTGTATACCACACAGCTCTCCTAGGAGCTGCCACCAGGCTTTCTGTGTGGTGTACAGGCTGTCACCCAGCTTTCCTAGAAAGGGACAGAACTAAGAAGTGGCCGAATGGTAACTGCAGGGATGGAGGACGGTGCAGGAATGGCCACCAGTTGTGGCTAGCAGGAGCTCCGGCCTAATGACGGCAGCAGGTGTGCAGCTCCCCCCTGGGTTCATGGCCGTAGCAGGCAGACATTACAAACTTAGTGCAGAGCGCCTCATTTACAGCAGCAGAGCCGGCCGGATTGTCTTACCTCCACTTGTCCGCGAGTGCAGCGCCGCTAACTGTGCTCCAGCTCTGCCTCCCCTGCACTAACTCCTCTCTCCCCGCCAAGGCTCTCTGACCGGCACACGTGCTCTGATGATAAGTATCGGCCGGGCTCCTGTAACTGCCCTGGAGAAGACGCACGCTGCGACCGATAGATGGCGAGAGAGAGAGGCTAAACCATGATGGAGCCGAAAGCTGAGGGGTCCGGGCAGGGTGGCAGTCCGAACCTGGGCGCGCCGCGCAAGTGATAAAAAAAAAAAAAAGGTTTCATTTTGCTAGCGGTCCTAACCCTCCAGTGTATGCGCCCGGCTGCGGGGCCTATTTTCAAGCAGAGGCGAATACCCAGGCGCCAGGGCAAAATTCCTAGTCGCCATGGCGACCTGGGATTTGTCGAGCCCTGACCTATGGTGTGACTCGCAGCAGAGATTTTACACTTTTCAGGAGCGTCGCACTTTTTAAAGGGTTAGAAGTGTCTCATTTCCTAGAGTACCATCAGATAATGGGTTTCCTGAAATGCAAGGTGCGGGATATCTCCGGGGACTTCCTAGTTGATGACGCAGATGAGTTATTATTGAGCCCCAAGGAGAGGAGGTCTCTGTCTCGGCTGTACGATATATTGCAGAAGGAGGACCTGAAGAGATCCAAAGGAGATCTTTTTAAGACTTGGAATAAGACACTGAACACCCAGGTGGTAGCACTTGAAATACTACAGGGTTGGAGGGTAGTACTTAGGGCAGTCGAATGAGGTCTGGAGAGATGCAACTGAAGCTCATGCATAGAGGGATTTAGGAGTTCCACTCTCGTAACAAGAGATGATCAGGCCCAGGGACATATATAAGAGGGCCCTAAATGCAGTTTACCCAACTCCGATCTCACCCATGGAATTTGGTCCTGTTCGGCTATAGTAAATCTGTGGTAAGCTTTATTGGCTTTAGTTAGGTCCCACTTTCAGTCACAGCTTACATTGGCCAGTAGCTTACTTCTCTTTCATTATAGGCCACTCCCTGAGGCAGTGCAGGTGCCGCTTCCAGCAACGAAGCCATGTATATTGCGACACTGGCAAGCTTCGGAACCGCCGAGTATATCTGAAATAGTGGAGCACGCTAGACTAAGCCTAGAGACGGGGAAATGGGAGGTGGATAGGCAGAAAGGTCCATCAGCTATCCGCTTTAGTAAGAAATATAATTTCTTAATTGCAGCCTCTCTCTCCTCAACAGAGACTACCGCCATTGAGTCCTCTTTGAGTCAATTCTACATAGTTGCACTCCGGTGGGTCCTAGGGACCTCTTTCTGAGTGGCCTGACTAATATAGCGCTTGGTGTAGCGATGGGGGTAACTAATGTTCTTGGGGGAGGATGGCAGGTTTAGATACTATACTATGACCTTTGTATTGTACATGTGCTGGTAGCTGTACTGTATTTGTGCATTGACGGATTGTTATTAGGAATTATTATTAAAAAAATAAAAAAGAAAAAGAAAAAGGTTATCTGGGATATTGATATTGATGGCCTATCCTCAGGATAGTGGCATCACTGGCCAAGAAAGAGGACTAAGCACTGAAGCTCCTATGCTGTACATTTCAGTAAATATATGACACACGTCATCCACAGGTTAAAAATGTTGTTTGAAATGATAAAATGATGGGTGCTTTCTTGCTGAAACATCACCTGGCCAAAAGAGAACATTGCAGCTTGGCCCCATTCTTATCAATTGAGGGGTAATACCAAACAACCCATAAATTGCACCGTTTTGGGAAGAAAGCAGCCAAGCTTTTCTCATGATGAACATCCCTTTCAAGACTACACATCATAACAAGAGTGCGGTGTATTGGATGAAAGCCAATCTACTTCTAATAAGCGCACGTGTCCTTAACCTCGAAGTGAAGGTGGCAATGTCTCAACAGTAACTGATGAGTCATTTGAGTGTCCTCGGGACCACACACAGGGTGTTATCCTTCTGTTTTAAGAAATGTCTGCCTGTCTTTCCTTCCACTGTGTTGCAGACTTTTCCAGTATGCTGGTTTCACCCACCTTCTCGTGCCTTGCCTCAAGCATAAAAACTGGAATGTTTATGGGCACATTTTTGGCCTATGTAATCTGTTGTCTCAAAGAGGCTGTCCAGAGCACAACCCTTGTCCACAAGTTGTGTGTGGTATTTAAGCTAAGTCCCATTCACCTGAATGGAGCTTGGCTGCAATACTAGACACAACCCATAGGCAGGAGTGCCAGAGTTTCGGGAAAAAGGAAGCCATGTTTTTCTAATCCTGAAACACTGAACCCTACTGAAGGTAAGAAACAACTGTGATTCAAGGCTTAAAGGAACATTTGGAAGGTAAGAAGCATTAGAAAATGCTAAGAAAAGCTATAGATTACCAAGACAATACCACCAGGTGGAATGCAGCTCCGAAAACCTTAACAAATCAAAACCTGTCAAACTAGATTCTCAACCTAAACTATGTTGATTATCTACACAGACACACATTCCTCAGGATCTCTCCCAGTTCACACGATCACTTACAAGTCATCGGCTTTCTAGTCAGAACAATACTTGAATGCTCGCCCGACACAACTTCAGAAAGCACGAAATACATGGAGGCCATGCGGCCAAATCAGTATCCACAGGCCGTGGGGGTTGAACAGGGTTATCCTACCTGAATTATTTACCAATTATCCACAGGGTAGGTGATAAATGACAGGTTACACGGGTCTAACTGCTGCTGGGACCAGCCAAGATCCCATAAGTCCCTTCTCTGAACGGACTGCGTATGACTCCATACAGAAAGGGGACTCTGCATTCCCTATGTAGATTTCATGTGGAGGGTGAAAGTTGCATAGTCTGTTATTTATCACCTAAGCTCTAGATAAGTGATAAATAATTTTCATGGAATAACCTCTTTTATATGAGACTGAGGCGGTATGGAGCCAAGTTCCTCCATGGGATCCTAGCTGTAAGTCTAGTAACACAAATAGGTTTGGCCAAAGATGGCCATATAACACCCAGTCCAGCACGTGAGCGAGACTTAGGCTACCTAAAGTATTTGTGATGGTGATAACATCTCTTAGGGCTCAAGACCATGATCAGCTCGGGAAAACAAGGTCTGTGTGTTGGCCATATCTTCTGGGTTGACTGCACCTCCCTTTGACCCGAACTGAATGTATCCTGTTAATTTATGATATAGTCGGTCCATATTTGATCGCAGGGCTATTGCAGTGAAGGTGCATCATTGTGTACAAGTTACTATCATACAGTCAGTTTGGGTCAGGGGATCCTTGGTCAGCCATGGAGAGATTTGGCCAACACATGGAAGTGTTTCCCAGGCTACTCATGGTTGTGAGCAAAAGCCCTTAGGGTACTTTAACTCTAGCGCTTTTCTTTTCCGGCACTGAGTTCCATCATAGGGGCTCAATACTGGAAAAGAACTGATCAGTTTTATCCTAATGCATTCTGAATGGAGAGAACTCTGTTCAGGATGCATCAGTTCAGTCACTGAACGGCGTTTTGGACAGAGGAAATACCTCAGCATGCTGCAGTATTCTCTCCGTCCAAAATTCTGGATCAGTTGCCGGAATCCAGATACGGCATGAAAAATACCGGAATGCCAGTATTGTGGGCAGTCTAAGGCACACCTGTGCAATATTCATGCTGTCTAATCAGCACCTTGATATGCCACACCTGTGAGGTGGGATGGATTATCTTGGCAAAGGAGAAGTGCTCACTAACACAGATTTAGACAGATTTGTGAACCATATTTGAGAGTAATGGGTCTTTTGTGTATGTAGAAAATGTTTCAGATCTTTGAGTTCAGCTCATGCAAAATGGGAGCAAAATCGAAAGTGTTGCATTTATATTTTTGTTTAGTGTATTCCTGAAAAGGAAATTACCGGTAAGGCTGCTTTCACACTTGCGGCAGAGAGATCCGGCAAGCAAGCAGTTCAGTCGCCAGCAAAACGTATGCCAACTGATGGCATTAGTAAGACTGATCAGGGTCAGTCTTAAAAATGCTTGATCAGTCAAAAAAAAAAAAATGCATTGAAATGCCGGATCCGTCTTTCCGGTGTCATCCGGCAAAACGGATCCGGCACTTTTTTCACCTTTTTATTTTTTTCGGTCTGCGCATTCCGTCAAGTCTTCAGTTTTTTTCAAGGAGATAAAACCGTAGCATGCGGTTTTCTCTTTTGCCTGATCAGTCAAAATGACTGAACTGAAGACATCCTGAACGGATTACTTTCCATTCAGAATGCATGGGGATATGCCTGATCAGTTATTTTCCAGTATAGAGCCCCTGTGACGGAACTATATGCCGGAAAAGAAAACCGCTAGTGTGAAAGTACCCTTATAAGTAATATGGTTTTTCCCTTTCATTCCTCCATGATGGCATACCATGAGATAAAACAGATTATTATTTTTTTTAGGGAGGGTCTATGGCCTGCAATACCTTTCTACCAAATTAAAGCTCTCGATTAGCCCTAGTATCTACCCCGTAGTGTTTAGTAAACGTGTGAGGGCTTGACCATGTTGCTGCTCTACAGATCTGTTCTAACGAAGCACTTGCTCTTTCAGCCCAGGATGTTGCGACAGATCTTGTAGAGTGAGCTGTGAGAGACTTTGGTGAAGATACCACTAAAGACTTATAGGATTCCAATACGGCCATTTTTATCCATCTGGACAAAGAATTATTTGTGACTTTATGTCCTTTATGTGCCCCACTGAACTGTACAAAACGAGTAATCAGTTTTCCTAAAGGACTTCGTGGTCTCTAAAGTAGTATAAGATAGCTCTATATACATCCAATTTGTGAAATTTCTCCTCTCCATCTAATTTTGGATTTGAACAGAAAGAGAATAATAATCTCCTCCTGTCTGTGAAAATTAGATACACCTTTTGGAAGGAAAGAATTGTCCGATCTAAAAAACAATCCTGTCTGGAAAGACCATGAAAAATGGTTCCACTATTTTTAGAGCCTGGATCTCACTTACTCTACGTGCTGAGGTAATTGCTACTAAAAATAGGGTTTGTAGGGAAACATATTTTAGTGCGACCTCCGAAAGGGGTTCAAAGGGGAAATTCGTCAGACCTGACAGAACTTAAATTAAGATCCCAGGGAGGAACAGTAGGTCTTAAGAAGGATCTTGATCTATCTGCCCCTTTTCTAAAACCAGACAAAGATGGCCCCAAAATGTTTTTATCAAACACTGAACTCAATGCTGATACATGTACCCTTAGGGTATTTGGACGCAACCCTTTTTTCAAATTCTGTTTGCAAAAATCCCCAAATTGCCTGGATGGAAATCTCTGAGAACAGTTCCCCGTCTGACTACACCAACCACAGAATCTTTTCCAAATTTTAGAGTAAATCTTGGAAGTAACCGCCTTCCTGCTGGCTGCCATAGTGTCAATTATGGCATCCAATAAACCCTTGGACTTTAATGTTACCCTCTCAGGTTCCAAGCTGCCAGATGTAGTCTTTCCACTTTGGTATGATGGACAAGCCCCTGTGACAACAGATCTTAACTCCAGGGAAGAACCCACAGGCACTGGTTTGACAAGAGCTTCAGCAGAGGGAACCATGGCTTTTTGGGCCACAGAGGGGCTATTAAAATTACATGGGCCTGGTCTATGTGGATCTTTTTTTAGCACCCTGGAAATCAACTGAAGAGGGGGGGGGAAGACGTACGTCAGCTGAAAGCCCCATTTTTGTGACAGCGCGTCTACTCCTATAGTCCCAAAGGGATTTAGCAAGAAGAATTTTGTTTTGCTTTGTGTTTTCTGCTGAGGCAAACAGATCCACTAGGGGAGTACCCCATAATTCTGTAATCTAAAAAAACACCCTTTTTTTAGGCTCCATTCTGTTGACCTCAGCAATCTTGAGCGAACTTCTGACCATGAAAATATTTTTTCTGTCATTAGACTACACTTCTTGTACCCCCTTGATGGTTTAAGTAGGCGACTACCGTCGTGTTGTCCGTCCTTACTTGAATGTCCATACCTTCTATGTAATGGGACAATGCCTTTATAGCTTCCCAGACTGCGGACAATTCTCTCTGATTTGAAGAGAGAAATCTCTGAACCTCGGACCATTGTCCTTAGAAAGAAAGATGGCTCGCGTCTATGGTAGTAACTTGAAGATGTTCGAGATTCCAAGAAACTCCCCTCGTCAGATGGTCTGGATCTTTCCACCACTGTAAAGGACTGATTCACTCTTAAGGGAATCTGAATTGTCTTCTCCAATGTGTCCCGATTTCTGTCCCAACTCTCTAATATCCATTGTTGGAAAGTCTGAGTGTGGAAATGGACCCATTTTACTGCTGGGATGCAAGATGTCAATGAGCCTAATAGCTTCATAGCCTCTCCGATTGTGCATACTGACTGACTTTGGAATTGTAAGACTTTCACTTATCCCTATCACTTTCTGGGTTGGAAGAAAAGTCTTCTGAAGGATTGAGTCTAGACGGACCCCTAAAAATATTAAACTCTGGGATGGACAGGGGGTTTGATTTTTTTTCCAGTTTTTTTACCCAGCCTGTCTGATATAGTGTCTGACATGTTATGAACAAATTGTTTTCCATGACAGTTTTTGAGCTTCCTACTAACCAACAGATCGACAATTACTAAAATGTTCCTTCTCCTTAAATGAGCCACTACTTCTAACATTACTTTGGTAAACATCCTTGGAGCGGAGGTGATGTCAAAGGGGAGAACTTGGAACTGGAAATGATGTATCTCCTTACTTAAAAAAAGACTGCTATGCGGAAGGAATTTGAGCTTTTTCGCATACCGGAATATGGTAATACACATCTTTTAGATCTATTGATGCCAAGAAACCTCCTTCCTTTAATAGATTTATGGTGGATTTTATGGTTTCCATTTTAAACTTGTTATATTTTATGAATTTGTTTAGGCTCTTTAAGTTTAACCCATCAGGTTTTTCTACTAACATAGTACATAAGGCCGAAAAAAGACATTTGTCCTTCCAGTTCGGCCTGTTATCCTGCAAGTTGATCCAGAGGAAGGCCTCTTTCACACTTGCGTTGTCCGGATCCGGCGTGTACTCCACTTGCCGGAATTACACGCCGGATCCGGAAAAACGCAAGTGAACTGAAAACATTTGAAGACGGATCCGTCTTCAAAATGCGTTCAGTGTTACTATGGCAGCCAGGACGCTATTAAAGTCCTGCTTGCCATAGTAGTAGTGGGGAGCAGTATACTTACAGTCCGTGCGGCTCCCGGGGCGCTCCAGAATGACGTCAGAGCGCCCCATGCGCATGGATGACGTGCCATGCGATCACGTGATCTATGCGCGTGGGGCGCCCTGACGTCACTCTGGAGCGCCCCGGGAGCCGCACGGACGGTAAGTATGCTGCTCCCCACTACACTTTACCATGGCTGCCAGGACTTTAGCGTCCCGGCAGCCGTGGTAACCATTCAGAAAAAGCTAAATGTCGGATCCGGCAATGCGCCGAAACGACGTTTAGCTTAAGGCCGGATCCGGATCAATGCCTTTCAATGGGCATTAATTCCGGATCCGGCCTTGCGGCAAGTCTTCAGGATTTTTGGCCAGAGCAAAAAGCACAGCATGCTGCGGTATTTTCTCCGGCCAAAAAACGTTCCGGTCCGGAACTGAAGACATCCTGATGCATCCTGAACGGATTTCTCTCCATTCAGAATGCATTAGGATAAAACTGATCAGGATTCTTTCGGCATAGAGCCCAGACGACGGAACTCTAAGAACGCAAGTGTGAAAGAGCCCGAAGGCAAAAAAAACAACAACTGTGAGGTAGAACTATGTTACTATGTTCTCTAAAATATTTTCTAAATCCTGACACGAAAGGGCAAACTACATAGTCTCATCTTGAAAATGATGTCACCTGCCCAAGATTTTAACCAAAGCGCCCTTCTGGCCACTACCGCTAGACCCGAGGTTCCTGCTGCTGTTCCTGCAGTGGAATCAGACAGAAAGTCCACCTCTTTTAATAAGAGGGGAAAGGAATCTTTTAGGGAGTCATAAATGGCCCCTTCTTTCAGAAGCGATTCCAACTGTGATAACCATTTTTTTTTTTTTTATAGATCTAGAAACGGATGTGGCAGCTAGATTTGGTTTGAATAAAGCTGCTGTGGCCTCCCAGGTTTTCTTTAGACTTGAATCGGCTTTCATGTCCATGGGATCTGTTGGGGACCCCATGTCTTCAAAAGGAAGGGCATTTTTGCCCCTTTGACTAATTTTGATAAGGAAACATCTACCTTTGGACAAGAAGAAAACAACGCCTCATCTTCATCGCTAAACAGAAGGTGACGTCTCATCGTTTTTGGAATAACTAACTTCCTCTCTGGAGCCTTCCACTATCTTTTAATTAGTTCCTGCATATTTATGTGAACTGGAAAAACTCTCCTTTTATTTTGTTCTAGTCCACTAAACATTTGATCTTGAACGGACCTCTGGAACTTTGTCTGAGAGATCCACGGCGGCCCTGACCACCTTAATTAATTCCTTCGTATCCTCAGAGGAGAACAAAAACCTTTAAAATTCTGAATCAGACCCAGACAAACCAGAGGAGACAAGGCCCTCAATCAGATTCTTGATCCGACTATGAAGACGAACTAGAGTAACTTATTTTTTGTTCCCTATGTTTTGACACTGATGCACCAGGGGTAGGCAGAGAATTTTCAGACAGGGCTGCCCGCATTTCTTCCCTGATTAAGTCTCTCAATTCCTCTCTAATAGAAGGAACCAAATCTTTTGCCACATTTGAAGTGCATTTCCTGCAGAGGTTTTAGTATATGAATCAGGTAATTTTACTGAACATACAACACATTTCTTAGTTTTTTGACTAGGCAGCTCTCTGAGCCCCATGCTTATCACTCTGCATGCATACAGGAAGAGACAAAGACAGAGGTACAAGGGGGTTAGCATAAGTAAAATTATACAGCATTCTCCCCAAGAGACTTTCAGTAACTTACAATAGTCGGCCCCTGGGAGGTCTCCATTTGGACTGTACCAGGCTCAGACATGTTTGTCGTTTCTACCTCTGACCCCTTTAAGTACTCTTACCTGCAGACCTCAGATCAGAGGGCGACATCCGCCTTGATCCTGCGTGTCAATACTAGCTTCGCCCCCTTAGCATGCGTTCCACAGACCGGAAGTACCGCTTGGAATGCACATGGACTGCACCTGAGTTCCGGTGACGTCAAGTGCCGAAATTATCAGACTGCGATGCGGAGCTTGAACATGACCGGAGGGACTCCTTGAGTGTCCGGTCCGCACATGGACCTCCACGCCCGACGCGCAGAGTGGAAGGTAAGGAGCAGGAATGTCCATGGTTATCAGCACTTCCACATGAGGGAAGCAGGCAGCACCCGTATTTGAACGCCTTTTTATTACTTCTTATCCGCCTCTGCCTGCCTTAAACAGAAAGCGGCCTCACCGCAAGTGCCATGAGGATAATCCGTCTCCACCTGGAGGGACAGGAAGACACTGAGGAGGAGCCGGAGGACGGTTAAATTTATCTTCCTGTCCCTACCTGGTTGGAGGCGGGTCATCTCTCATGGTATGCCGTCATGGAGGATGAAAGGGAAAAGAATAGATAATATTTGACAATCCCCTATTGTGAATGGTGGATCCTGTCTTATCTATACAAAGATATGATATCTCCTCATTACAGCCAGGTTTAGAATGGTATATAACTGCAGTAAAATGATCTGTACAAACCAAGAAGTGGCACCTATTATCAGGCCTAGTGGGCAGTGCAAAAACCTGCAGGAATTTATGTTTTATGTTTAAATATAGGTATGGAAAATTAAAAATAACAAAAAGTTCTTCAACGTGGTTAAAACAATAAGTCATTTTCTGATGACACATTCCCTTTAAACATAGAAAAGGGAAAGGACACAACTAGGGACGGGCAACGTAGACAGTTGACACAGAATTAGAAAGAAACATAGCTGTCACCACCAAAAACAGCGACACACCTGTCCACAGGTTTTGTGCCGTCATGGATAAATGTGTCGCTATTTCTGGAAACGACAGCCATGTTTTTCTAATCCTGACAACCCTACATTTCCTATAAATTCCATACAAATCAGAAGGAAATAAAACTGGATGCTGTATTACAGATACGCCATGTAGAGTACCTAGGAGCCTGTGTACCAAAAAGCAGGTAGCAAGCACACAAGGCCTGAAAATCTGGGGCCAGATCAACAAGAGAAGACAACGGGATAGTGTCACCCATGCCCTCATAACGGAGCCATGATCGCTGCTCTGAAGCCCTTTTCTGCCCACCTCAGCAATGTAAGCCTATTTATAAACCCGGAGACAGTCTCCCACTGGATATAACACCTTCTAGATCAGCTGCAAGGAAAACGGCATCTTATAGAAGGTCAAAAGTGATCAACGCAAGATGTGCATCCAGCGTGACGGAAGTCTATATACCAGGCGATGTGTATAGCAAAGCTATAAAACACCCCTCCCTGACTGATGCAGTCATCTTTAAAACGTTTAAAACCCCGTGTGTCACTTTGACACTGCATCTCTGCGAGGGAGATGAAGGCATGATATCAATTAATAGTAAATGTAGCAATAAATACAGCCTGAGCTATTCATAGTGAAACAAGAATTGCGTAAGAGGGCGGTATTAGTGACGATCAGGTTGATACATTGCAGAGCGATCTTGGATCAAGTCCTACTGATGCGGTTATCCTTTATGCCGAGTGATATACCTTTCCGCGGCCAGCGGATAATCTGATAACTATAATTCCTTCAATCAATGTGACCAGGCAGGTGTCAGATACATAAGATTGATATGCAAGGCCTCATGCACACAAACGTATTTTTCATCCTTGTGCTAACCGCATTTTTAGCAGAAAGAACACTGACCCATTCATTTTTATGGGGTCATGTGCACATCCTAATTTTGTTGAGGAACCATGTGGCTCTTCTGCAAATTATAGAACATTGTGGACCAGAATAGTCATTTCAATTCATGGGAGGGAGAAAAATGCAAAAAGTACATGGAAGTTGCGGACTGAAATACATGTATGGCGTTTAAAGGGGTATTAAGGTAGGTAAAAGTTATCCCCTGTCCACAGGATAGGGGATAACTATCAGATGGGAGGAGGGTCCTAACGCTGGGACCCCCACTAATCATGAGAACGGGGGCCTCGTAACCCCTGTTTCTCCCCAGAAATGAACGGGGCAGCCGGTCGCCCATGCGTGCGGTCACACCTTTAATTTCTATGGGATTTCTGGAGACAGCCGAGTAGAGCGCTGACCTATCTCCTGTTCTCGTGATCGGTGGGGGTCATACCGCTGGGACCCCCAATCTGATAGTTATCCCCTATCCTGTGGATAGGAGATAAAGGGGTTTTCCGGTAGGTAAAAGTTAAGGGTGGACAAAATTCCAGAAGACAGGTGCAGAGCAGATCAGATGACAGATTAAGGGAATTTCTTTATATTTCACGTTATCACTACCGATACAGCCACACAGATATATACAGTGGATTCCAGAGCAGGGATATGACTTTCGGAGGCTTTCACACTTCATAAATACCCACGGGCTGATCTCGCACATGCTACAGAAGGATAATAAAACACACAGAGTAATGTAATTAGCATGGACGAGGCCTGGCTACAATTACAAGGGTTGGCAACCGTCGCAAGTTTATTTATAAGAACGCTATCCTAGAATGGCTCATACCGCTGCCCCCTCCTCCACCACTCCTTTATCTGTTAGCTAGACTCATCCAACCTTAGCGAGGTAGGACAGAGAAACATGAGCCTCCTCGGGGAAAGAAAACCCAGAAATATAATTTTACAAGAAGCAGGTAACAATGGAGAGGCCTAGCAACGGGAAGAGAGGCGCCATTTCTCCAGTGTGGCATATCCTCTCTCCTGTCCGTATGCCAGAGGGCACATAACCTTATATAACCTATCCCTCCCCCGTCAGCGCTGCCCGAGAGAAAACAAGGAGTCCATGTTGCATTTTTTTCCCCAGTGACGCTTGGAAAATGAAAGCTGAACCTTTATAGGTGGCTATGGACTTTGGAATACCATGATAAAGAAAAAAGTAAAATGGGTTATCCGAGATGCTCCACAATCTCGTGCGGCTGCCATTTCCGGGATCATGAGCCTTGGATTACAACCTGCAGTGCAAGTCTGCACGAGTCTGATTCTGTCACCAACACGCTTGCAACAGATTCGGACTCACTCGTGCACTGCAGGTTTTAAGCCCAGTCCGTATGTTGGACACGTGATCCCAAAGGTAGCAGACGTGCAGGACTGCGGCATATCTCGGGCAAGTTTCTTATATATTGTGCACATTTGGGAGGTTTGCAAACCCTACCTTTTGGCCAGACCTGTAAAGGGAAGCTTAGTTACCTGCTTACCGCCGCTGGCTCCCCGCTCCTTCTCCCTACAGCCCTAGGCTGCTCCGCTGAGCTCCCACGTTGTTAGCATCTGGTTTCACATGGCTGAGCCAGTTGCTGGTCATGGTGGTGACCTGCCCCTCTTGCGTCACTTGGCCTTTTGTCATGACACAACAGGAGTTAGGCTACTTTCACACTAGCGTTCGGGTGTCCGCTTGTGAGCTCCGCTCACAAGCGGCCCCGAACGCATCCGTCCAGCACTAATGCATTCTGAGTGGACGCAGATCCGCTCAGAATGCATCAGTCTGGCAGCGTTCAGCCTCCGCTCAGCAGGCGGACACCTGAACGCTGCTTGCAGCGTTCGGGTGTCCGCCTGGCCGTATGGAGGCGTGCGGATCAGTCCAGACTTACAATGTAAGTCAATGGGGACGGATCCGTTTGAAGATGACACACTATGGCTCAATCTTCAAACGGATCCGTCCCCTATTGACTTTCAATGTAAAAGTCTGGACGGATCCGTTCAGGCTACTTTCACACTTAGAATTTTTTTTACAATATAATGCAGACGGATCCGTTCTGAACGGAGCCACCGTCTGCATTATATGAGCGGATCCGTCTCAGACGGATCCACTCTGAACGCAAGTGTGAAAGTAGCCTAAGTCACTGCCGTGTTTGCAGCGAGGGAGCGCAATGGAGCAGCCTAGGCCGGAAGAGTAGAAGGGGGATGCAGGTAAGTCAGCTTCTCTTCCAAGGTCTGGGCATGAGGGGAGGGAGTTTGAAACCCCCCTTACCCCCACAACCCCTTTAAGGCATTATATAACTCCTAAGGGCACTTTCACACTGGCGTTTAAGTTTTCCGGTATTGAGTTCCATCATAGGGGGCTCAATACCGGAAAAAAACGCTTCAGTTTTGTCCCCGTTCATTGTCAATGGGGACAAAACTGAACAGAACGGAATGCACCAAAATGCATTCCGTTCCGCTTAGTTGCGTTCCCAGACCGGAGAGCAAACCGCAACATGTTGTATTTTGCTTTTCATGCTGGGAAACTGATCAAGACGGATGCATCATAACCCCCAATGAAAGTCAATGGGGACGGCTCAGTTTTCTCTGAAACAATCTGCCACAATAGAAAATGGATCCGTCCCCCTTTGACTTTCAATGGAGTTAATGACAGATCTGTCTTGGCTATGTTACAGATAATACAACCGGATCCATTCATAACGGATGCAGATGGTTGTATTATCAGTAACTAAATCGTTTTTGCTGGACGGTGCAGGATCCAGCAAAAAAAAACAAACGCTAGTGTGAAAGTAGCCTTGGTGAACATGCGCCTTTTAATAGTGATCACTAAGTGGCTTTAGGCTAGGGCAAGGACATCCTGTGCAGGCTGAGGTTCCAGGCTAAAAGCTAGGACAAGAGGAACTTTCAATAATTAACCGTGTAGGTACTGTAGTCAATAGTGACCGGTATCCAAGTGCCTATTAGGACCTAAAAAAACAAGCATAATACACTGCAATACAAAAGTACTGCACTGTATTATGTGAGTAATCAAGGCAAAAAAAAAGTTGATCGACAGGGGCAGGCAGTGGCAAAGCAGTGAAGGGGCTGGCAACAGAAAAAGCAGAGTTTGGGTGCAACGAGAGCAATGGGGATGCTGACATTCAATTTGATATTAGAAACAAGGGAACGGAGCCTCCGATCGACACAGGTGAAGTTCTGCTTCGTGTCTATGCAAACAGTTCCAAGATAAATTTGGAATTGCTGTAATGGTACTGATCCAGAGAATTAAAGTTATTATAATGATCCTGCATTATAAAAACCGTCAAAAAAAAAATTTAAATTACGTCTCATACTGCTGTAAAAAAAAAAAAAAAAAAAAAAAAAAAAAAAATGGCTTTTGAAACAGGATGATAAAAAAAAAAAAAAAAAAATGGTTACGCCCAGAACGGTCTGTCACTAAGGGGTTAATGTCACTATGGGCTCCTACTGTGCCACTTTTCATATAGTACGCCCAGTGTACAGAACTGTGGGACACAACATGCATTATGAAAGACCACATGGACGTCACAGAGCGTGTGCCCCACAGAAGAAGCCCATCGATGAGCCAGAATGGAGACGCTCACCTGAATGTGCCATGTAGGTAGGTAAAAATTGAAAGAGGTCGTCTCTGAGGGTTGTTTTTGGACATTCCATAATAGTTATTAGGTTCCCTGAGATTGTGGCGCTGTTTTTGGGAGAGAAAAAAAACATTATGAGAGAGCTTTATCGAAACTGGTGTAAAGTAGAGCTGGCTTAGTGGCCCATAGCAACCAATCAGATTCCACCTTTCATTTTCCAAAGGACCTCTGAAAAATGAAAGGTGGAATCTGATTGGTTGCTATGGGCAACTAAGCCAGTTTTCCTTTGCGCCAGTTTTGATAAATCTACCCCTATGCTTCTGAATTCCAAAAAACTGGCCATAATGGAAACTCCCCTTGGAAAGGCTTGCTTTAGGAAGGAGGGGGACATGTCTAAAATTCCCAGAATGCGTGGGAAAGACTGTAAACCTAGCACTTAGCACAGGAGATAAATTGCTTGCAATAAAGGCCTCTTGTTACTCGTTTCCAAGGGGACCGCCCAACAAATCATGTCAACCGCTCCAAGGCCATCTCAAGTTTGTTCACTTTCTTAAAGTGCAAAGGATCCTAAAAAGTGAAGAAATTTCCGGAAGGAAGCCAGCGGCATCACAGCTGCCTAAAGCTGCATGGACTTGAAAATTGCTTCGGCAAACAAAATGGCAGCCACTCCGGTGGCCATTGATGGAACTGCACTGTGCCGATATTGTACTGAGATGCCTCAAAGACGGTGCAGGATAATACAAGTATTCCTACTCAGCACCATCACAGAGACTGGCAAGTGGTACACGCTGGCGAGGTCTATGTTCTACCACCAGGCCCGATAACATGACTACTAGCTAAATGTTTAACTGCTATCCGGCCCCTCTGCCAGAATTCAGACGTCTTGTTAAGAGGTCACACTACTCCTTTGACATGCCCCATACCTTAGGCGTTATACAGCCGGAAATTGTGCCCTTGGCAAATTGGCATTTATTAATAGTGATGGGTGCGGCCATAATCCTTGACTTATGACAAAGCGTCAAGAACATCTGAGGAACATCATGTGCCCTCACGTAGGAGATCTTATTGTACTGGAGACATGTGCACCATATGTATATATTAGACCAGTGGTCGGCAAACTGCGGCTCGCGAGCCACAAGCGGCTTTTTAGGCCCTTGAATGCGGCTCTTACAAGGGCCCCCCAGCGCCGGCCCGCAATACTAGCGCTGCTAAGTTTTTTAACTGCTAAGCGCAGCTGTGCATGGAGTTATGGAAAGGAGGGGGCCCCCCCCCGCCAGCGGCCGCTCTGAGCCCCGCTCTGCCTGCCTCTTTAAGAGACTCGAGAGGTGGCATGTGAGCGTGCGTGCCGCCGCACAAGCAGGCACGTCTTCGCGTCTGTCTGACGTTGTTACAGCTCCGCCCCCAGAGCAGAGAAGAAGAAGAAGGAGTGAGCCGCGCCAGCCACAGCCCAGACTCTGCCAGGGGGGGGGGGGGGGGCGGGGGAGTCATGAGAGAGATGTCTGTTCATGTTCTGGCACCTGGCACTGCTGGAGTAAAGAAATGTGCCATGGGGCCGCCCTGGTTCTGTTTGAACTGGAGAAATGTGCATGGAGGGGGAGGGGCTTTATTGTTTTTTATGGTGTACCAATATGACTTTTCCTGCCATTCATCAGCGCAGGGTGCTCTATGAACAGCATGGGCAGGACACTGAATGTAGGTAGCTAAATGATAAAGTACATGGAAGATATGCTATATTGGACTGTAGTATTCAGGTTAAATTGCTGTGTTGGCACACTGCGATAAATAATGAGTTTTGGGTTGCAGTTTGGGCACTTAGTCTGTAAAAGGTTCACTATCACTGCTCTATAACGCTGGGTTCACACCTGAGAGTTTTACAGCGCGTTCCTACGCGCTGTAAAACGCTCAACAAGGAGAAACCAATGTTTCCCTATCGGCATGGTTCTCACCTGGGCGTTTTACAGCGCGTACGATCGCGCTGTAAAACGCCCGAGGCCCCAAGAAGTACATGAGCTTCTTTGGGGCGTCTTGTCACGCGTTCCCGTACATAGACTTCCGGGAACGCGCGACAATGGGCATTCGCTTGTCTCTGTATGCGCGATTGCAAACGCCCATACAATCGCGCATACAGAGCGCTCCATCGCGAACGCTCAGGTGTGAACCCAGCGTAAAAGGTCAGACTGCTCGTGGTATGAGGCACCAGCAGCAAATTTCTGGGCGCACTGTAGTGAAAGGTACAGAAATGGACTCATCACAACCTATATACAGTAAAATCCATTCACACAACCGTAAGCCGTCTGTGCCCGCATTGTGGTCCGCAATATACGGGCACTTTGCGTGTGAATACTGTATCACGGATGTGGACCCATTGACTTGAATGGGTCCACAATCCGCAAGATACGGAGCAGAAGCAAGGTGTCCGTGCCTCTACAACGCAAAAGATAGGACATGTACTATCTTTTGGCATATATTGTGTATCACAGACCCATTCAAGTCAATGGGTCCAAACCACCATACGGGATTCATGCGTCCAGCACCCGTGCATTGCAGACAGCAATTTGCGATCCGCAGCACTAGCAGCTTATGGTTGTCTAAATGGGCCCTAAAGGCACTTATCAGGTAGAGAAAGTTAATACAAGTCACTTACTAATGTATTGTTATTGTCCATATTGCTTCCTTTGCTGGCTGGATTCATTTTTCCACCACATTATACTCTGCTCGTTTGCATAGTTATAACCACCCTTCAATCCATCAGCGGTGGCCGTGCTTGCAGACTATAGGAAAAAGCGCGGTCTTATGTGCACTCCCGTGGTCCCCGCCACCAAAAAGGGCAGCACCTTTTTCCTATAGTGTACAAGCAGGACCACCAGGGCTGCATTGCAAGGTGGTCGTAACCTTGGAAACAAGCAGTGTATACGTGATGGGAAAATTAATCCATGCAGGAAAGGAGGCAATATGGACAATCACAATACATTAGTAAGTGGCTACATGATAAATGTCATTTGCTGAAATGAGACCACCCGTTTACTCCAAAATTAGGGCTCTTTCAAACAAGTGAACTGAAACTTGTACTGGCCGCAAAAACTCATTTTGCGAAGCGGAGTACAATCCTACATATCCGCAAAGACAATGCTCCTTGGATCAACTCTCCATCGCCTAATCGGGTATACTCATGTGTCAGCTCTGAAGGAGGGTCCCTAGTACTTCTGCACGCGTAGTGTGGCACTGCTCACAGCCATAATATTCCGCACCATGGCACCTGCAACTCCTTACAGAAGTGTGAAATGCCACTGAGCCTAGTGCACCATCCCTACAGTCCATTCATATACCAGTGCTGAGGCTACACAGTATCAACCCGGTCCAGGTAACAGCTGTAAATGACAGCTGCACATGAAGTGGGGATCTTCCTGAGAAGTGCACAAGATGCCCACATGTCTATAATAATCCCGCACTGCTGGGCAATCTATTTATATGGCCCATATTTCACACCCAAGCCATCAAATGGATGAGCTCTCAAATAAAACAACATTAAAAGGGTTTTCTTAAGGCAGTGCCCTGTGAAAAATGGAGAGAATCACACTTTCGCCTTATACAGTCAGCGATCTATGCATTTAACATTTTAAGAAAAGATCCTAAAACGGATTACTTGACTAAATGCCCGAAATGCGATGCAGACCGAGCAGATCTGCTACATTGTGTGTGGGAGTGTTCACATGTCCAAACTTTCTGGAAGGAGGTGAATGATTGGATCAAGAGAACGTGGGGGGACACTTTGTCTTATAGTCCTGAGACACTCCTTTTCCATATATTCGATGAAACCTCTAAACCCAAGTTGATAGTGGAGGTTGCTTTTCTGACATCTCTCCGAGGCCTTTTAAACAACTGGCTTAAACCAAGTGTCCCTCAAGTTGGTGAACTGATTTCCCAGATGTCCCATTTTATGTATATCGACAAATTGGACACGGAACACCAAAAAGAAAAAGACGGGGGGTTTCTTTCGTAAATGACAAACCTTTATTGAAAAACACCTCTCACGGGGGGATGTCGGAGAGCTGATGGCATCCTTTAAATATACGGAGTGGTATTCAAAGGCGGTATTGAATGGGAGCATAGGGAGATTATATATAAGACACTAGGGAAGGTATAATACACCATCATATTTTGTGTAAAATGCTGTACTGACAATACAGTAAGAAAGGGGGGGTCGAAGGGTCAGACATCCTTGAGCTGGGGTGGGGGGGATGTTAAATGTTATATTTTTACTTATGATTTTCTTTTTCTCTGCAAGGCATGTATCTTTCTGATTATACTATTGTGCTGTTTTCACAGTATTACTGATATCTTTCATTGTAAACAGTATTTTTTATTCAATGATCTGCGACATGCAGTGAAGATGCTATGTAAGAGAATTTATTTTGAATAAAATAAAGAAAAATTTGTTTAAAAAAAAAAAAAGGGTTTTCTGAGATTTTTACTGATGACCTATCCTCTGATTAGGTCATCAGTAGCTGATCAGTGGGGGTCAGAAACCTGGGACCCCCGCTGATCAGCTGTTTCAGAGGGCAGTGGCTCTCACAGTAGCAGATTCACTTCAATGGGGCTGAGCTGCACCGAGGTCACAAAGCCTAGGCAAAAGCTGCAAGAAGGTGCGCCGCCTCTCAAACAGCTGATCGGCGGGGGTCCTGGGTGTCAGACTCCCACCGATCATCAGAAAAAAAAATATATATATATATATATATCTCTCAGAAAACCCCTTTAATGCATAGTTTCCAGGGGAATCAGTCCTGTGTGACTATGCAGACTAAGGCTCTGTTCACACTGTGCTGCGTAGAAGGTAAACATCAGGAGGAGGATTACAGGAAGGCTGTAACATATGCCAGCTCATAGACCTATGGTGGCATGTGTTTCCATCAGGCTCTGAATGTAGTAGAACGTATACATTCTCACAGTATATCATCTCTACAGCAAAAACCTGCACTCATCAATCCAGTTACATGAAGAGATTAGATCTTCCAGGGGCGTCTCGTCTCCCTAGAGTAGTGAAAACACACTGCATGTTCAGCGTAAAGCCATTCCCGATAATTGTCAAGTGTAAAGGTGCGGACGATCACCTGACAATCAAGTTAGCACCTAAAACCACTGTCCGCCAGCAGTACATCACCTTGTGTAAACAGGGCTATGCTGCAGACAAAAAAAACTAAGTGGATGAATGATCGCAATGATGATCATTCATCCACATATATGGCCAATCATTGCCGCATGAGACTACAGCCAATGGTCTTTCGTTCGAGTCGTCCTAGAATGAGACAAAGCCAAGCAATGGAACCGAGTTATAACGACCCATGATACACTAATATTGTCAGGAGGTCACATTCTGACTTTTATTACAGAAAACAAAACAAAAAAAAAAAACCACATGCCAACAAAATGAGGAAATGAAAAAAAAACCTCATTCTATACACTACTGACAACCAAAAATCCAAACTATCTGATAATCCAGCACCCATCTGGTCTTATTAGGCCCCATGCACACAACCGTATCCATTTTGCAGTTCACAAAACATAGACACCGGTCGTGTGCATGGCACATTTTTTCCCTTCCGCACGTCCCGGGCTATGTTAGCCATGCATATTCTTGTCTTTTTTTGAGGGGCCGTGGAAAAACGGACATACGGATGCGGCCAGCACATGGTATTCTGTCCGGATCTTTTGCGGCCCCATTGAAATGAATGGATCTGCATCCAACATGCGTATTGGATGTGGACCAAAAAGACAGTTGTGTGCATTTTAAATGTGCCAAATTAAAGGAGTTGTCCGGCCTTGAAGCTGTGGCCCTAAATAGGAAAAAAAAGCACTCACTTGTCAGCGGACCCTCTGCTGCTCCACTCCCTGTGGGATCAGGAAGCAGCTGGTCCCACTGAGAACTATGGCACAAATATGGCAGGAGCTCTGGCTACAGTCATAGTGGTATTTAGACTACACTCTCATGCAACCTTAAAGGGGTATACCTCATGACAGACCACCAATATCTGATTAGCAAGGGTGCAACAATCAGCTGTTTCAGGGTAGCCGCAGCACCGGAACAACACAGCTCCATCCGTTACTGCAGCGCTGCTCCCAGTCACTACAATGGAAGCAGCGCAGCAGAAAAAAAAGATTGATCCACTACAAAATGTGAGGGCCCACCAGAGCGATTAGCTTGGGGGACACACGGGGGCAATGACCCCCATATTTTATGTCAGTTACTAGGCAGTATGTGTTCTCTGCCCCCCCCCCCCCTTTCTTTTTCCCGCTCTTATTTTACAGGTAAATTTACCTCAAAGAAGAAGAATCCGGTTGGAGCTGGTTTTGTTTATGTTGGAGATTCTGTATGGCAACTGAAGAGGAGCTTCTAATTGGTTGCTGCCCTGTTGCTGGGGGAGATTTCCAGCTCTGTGATTTGTCCCTGCCCGCAAGGTGGGAAATTTGTCCCCTTTATATTCCCAGGTTCGCCGCTACCTCAGGGCAGTCGCCGCGGATCTGGACAGCGCCCGCCCTCCCTTTAATTTTGTGCCATCTGTCGCTGTAATTTGTTAGAGGGGCTGTATCGCTCAGCTGATGCTGAGAGGATCTTGGTCTATGTGGATGGTTTTAAATTGGTATTTATTGTTATGGTTATGATTATTAATTAATTTATTAAATTATTTATTGGTTTTAATCTTGGTTACTCTTAATAAAGCACTTCGGCTATTTCTATTCCATTAAGAAAAAGTTGTCAGTGTTTTTATTTATCTTAAACACAATATGGTGGAGGAAGAGTGGTGTCATTTGCCTCCATGAACTGAGCCATGTAGTTCCAGCGCCAAAGCTACTGCAGAACAGGTGATCGGAGGTGGTAAAGGGTGTCGGACCTCGGCAGTCAGATACTATCATGGGGACAGGCCATCAATAATAATATCCTGGAATATCCCTTTAAAACATGGTCTAAAAGACTGGCCATTACCAATGGTAGAAAATTCACAGAAATCTGTAAAAAGGTAAAATATGGAGAGAGCTTGCTCTGAAGTCCTAATAGCACAAAATGGAAGCCATAGCGGGAGTATAATAAAATATATGGCCACAACCAGTCCCTGAGGAGGGGAGCCATAATGTACCGCCCAATCTGTGGCATAATCCCTGTCATGTATGTCCATGAGGTAATAACAGCACATATCATTCTATTAGGCTGTCATCGATTTGCCATTATTCCTTCAGAATCTGAGGTGGCGTTTCATAGGCAACACCCCCATAAAATGGGGCTACACGGAGGACACAGTAGGCCCCGATACAGAACCTATAGATTTCTAAAAGGCACTCTGCGAGTCCTGCTCCCCTGGACACCATATTGAGGAGGGTGTGAACAATCCCATACTACAGCGCCATACGGCAACGCATAGAGCACCCGCAGCTTTATAATACGCATGTGCAAAGGCTCCATGTTGCTCTGCCTAGGGATATAAAAAAAAAAAAAAAACTTAAAGTAATGGTGGCCATAGCTGCCAATGGGATTTCCTACACTTCACGTACATAGAATATATAGTGTACACTGTCTGTCTATCTATTCACGTACATACAGTATACAGACTGTATATACATGTGTGCAGTATATTCGTGTACACTGTACGTTCTCATCTTCCTGAGCAGCAGAAACCATTGCCCCCATGAGACGCTGGCTCAATTTGCAAAGCACTTTGACTCTACCTCAGTAATGGAATCTGATGTAACATCAGGGGCAGAGGACACTTCACTGATAAAAGCACAAGCCAGGCGGGTACAAAGGCTTACATGACAGCGGCATCTCAGTGCCCGCTGTATGATACCGACAACCAGAAGTGACGTGCCGATGACAAAGGGGGGGCAATCACTGCATAGAAATGAAAATTAACAGTAAACACACGTCCTTGAGATATCCTCTTCTGTCAAGTCACTCCAGGAATTTTTTCTCTTTTCGGTCTGTAAATGGTATTGCAGGTAACCCCCATCTTAGGGTCCATTCACACATCCGTATGTGTTTTGCAGATCCATGGATCAGAGTGCGTTCCGCATTTTGCGGACCGCACATAGCCGGAACTATATTAGAAAATGCCCGATCTTGTCTGCAATTGCGGACAAGAATAGGACATGTTATATTTTTTCTTTTCGGGAACCGAATTGCGGACCCGGAAGTACGGAATTTCCGGATCCGGACAACACATCATGCAGCCCCATAGAAATGAATGGGTCCGCAATTACGTTCTGCAAAATGCGGAACAGAATTGCAGACGTGTGAATGGACCCTTACTGTGAGCTCCATTCTGACTACCTGAACACTATAGCGTCCACTGTGTGCACCGGAGTCTCAGAGACTTGCACAGAGGGACTGACTCCCGGCTGACACTGCAGATGCTGTAGAGCTCAGGTAGTCAGGCTGTGGACACATAATGTAACCGGGGACCTACAGAGTGGCCAGTAAAACAATGACCTCACTAACACAAACGGGCAAAGGAAGACCCTAGAGAGCTTCATTTAGAGGGGTTGTCCACTTTCTGGCTATGTTGCCAAATGTGCATGTAACATGACCATATGGCACTTACTAATACAGCCTTTGCAGATATTCTGTGCCGTTTGCTCTATTTCATAAGGTATGTCCCCTTGTTCGGCAAATCTTCAGTGCTGTCCCTATAGAGGTCCTGTCCATAAGATGGCTGCTGATGGAGGGTCATGTGACCAGACACATCATCAGCCTCCTGCATTCAAACGCACTGCACCTGCACAAATCTCCCAACAGTGCAAGTGCGGATGACAGTGTCAATGTATTGGAAGGGAGTGATTTGCCTGGTCACATGACCCTCCATCAGCAGCCATTTTATGGACAGGCCCTCTGTGTAACAAGGGGACGTTCTTTTTGAAATATAGAAAATGGAGCAGAATTTCAACAAAGACTATATTGGTAGGAGCCATATAATCATTTTACATACACACTGGTCAACAGTAACCAGAAAGTAGCCAACCCCTTACCCTGGTTTCACACATGAGCGTTTCGCAAACGCGCGTTTCTATGCGCGTTTTTGTCGCGTGTTTTTATGTGCGTTTTTTGTAATAGTAAACGAGCGTTTGATGCGCGTTTGGGTGATTGACAGCAGTGTTGTCCAAAGAGTCTATGGCCCAAACGCGCGTCAAACGCGCCAAAAAAAGCTCCTGTACTTGTTTGAGCGTCGGGCGTTTTACAGCGCGTTCAAACGCGCTGTAAAATGCGAAAATGTGAACCAGACCCATAGGGAAGCATTGGTTTTCATGTGTTGCGCGTTTTACAGCGCGTTAAACGCTCAAGTGTGAACTTACCCTTAAAGCAAGCAGTGTTTCCCAAACCGAGCAATCAGGTAAATAAGGGTTAATAAATAAAGGTTAAACTGTTTTTTTTTTATAAACAATTTTGGGTAATGAAGAAAAAAAGTTTGTGAAAAACTGCATTAAAAAGGGGGCGTTCCAATCAAATCTAACCCAATGTGCTACGCCTGAGAGGGCGGAGCATGACACAGGGATTCAAAAAGTCAGTTACAGATGGCCAAATTTTAGTTTCCATATTATGGACGTAAAATTTTTAAGTTCTACATGGCTACGGTGGGGGCTGTGAGCTTGTAATACAGAGGTTAAAAAACGTGCTCATATTACAGCAGTGTAGAACAGGCCTTGTGATCTATAAATCCCTGTGTCACGATTCGCCCCCTCAGGCCCTGCACAACGCAGCGCATTCGTTTCGCACGAAGTGTTCCTTTTAGGAATCCTATTCAGCCATTTCTTGGCTGACAACTTCTGCGGCCACCATCCCATCTTCTATAGTGGTTGTCACCTCCTACTGGGATACATGACTACCAGCTACATCACCGCATAATGGCAAGTGGGCGTCCAGCATTCGGGCCCCCTTTCACTGCCTGAAGGGCAGCCGTGTCAGGTGCCACCCAGCTTTCCTGGAAAGGGACATCTGACTGAACTTGACATGAAGAGTTGCATTTGGGTCTGCAAATATTTTATACCTCAGGTACCCGGGGCGACACAAAAAAAAATTACTTTCTTGCCCAAACTGGGAATACTATATTGCACTCCACATTGCTAGTGGATGAATGCTTGGTGACGTCCCTTCCCGTCGTAGTACTACACGTCCCAGCAGCTGGAGAACTGATGCAGAAGCCTGGGATGGAATCCCTACTGCGTTCCTATACACAGGGGATATGCCGCGGGTCCTCATACTGTGGATTAGATAGGGGGGCCCAGGGGCCCTTGTGTATGGGAACGCAGCAGGGATTCCCAGACTTGTACGACTGATATATATAGCACCGCTGATCCTCGGATGGGAGACGCACGAATCACGGCTTTTCATACCAGAGCCTGTGGGTTTATTGTCTGCTGTCGCCGTAGTAAGGGCTGGGAATGAACCCAGTACTATGGGAATGGGAAGCAGGCCGAGTGTCCCAATGTAAGGTACAGAGGCCGCAGCCTCCTCCGCTATCAGGTGTCTGCTCTGCAGATGTAATGCACACAGAGGCACCCTATACATCAGGTGACGGCTAGGCTTCCATATAGCAGATCATGTAATCCATACACCAGGGTATAATATACCGCTGATCACAGGGTGCCAGGGGCCCACACCTGGACGTCAGGGGGTCACAGGGGCAGGTAGGACGATCTCGCCATGAGCTGGCATTCTCTGGGTAGATGTATAGAATATATATATATATATTACACATATATGTGTATGAGCAGCTCCCATACAGCAGGCAGCACAATGCCGAGGTGAATCACATATGTATGTAGCATATACATAAAACCTCACCCCACTACGGTATAATACACGAGGACACAGACAGAATACACGCCACCAGCGCCCCCTAATATTGTGCAATCCCCCCATGGGCGGGGAAGCCACATGCCGCCCGTCCCTCTCCCTGCACCCCAGGGGTACCCCCACCCCCTATGTCGCCGGGCGGACGCCGCCCCAGGGCTCCTCACCTTTGAATTTGAGCTCATGCTGAGGCTCCAGGACAAGGACCTGCTCGGATTTGGCCATGTCTCCTCCTGGGTGCTCTCCGGGAAGGGGCAGTGCATGCAGCGGTCAGGGGGTGCTCGGGCCTGTGCAGTGAGCAGTGCAGGAGCTGGTGATGCAGCAAAGCGGCGGAGGGCGGAGGCTGCTGACGTCACGCACTGCAAGGCCCAGTGCAACGGTTCAGCCGCCGCGCATGCTCGGGAGAAGGGGAGGGAAGGAGGAGGAGGAAGAGGGGGGCCGGCTGCAGGGGACACGCAGGGCAAAAGCCGTGTGACTCACATCCACACAGATAGCAGCACCCTGCCCTGGAAATACGTAGATACACCGGCTGCCGTCCTCATGGACGTGTTTACACAGGGTAGCCCTCAATTCTGAAGAGTTGTATTCAGGGCACTGTTAGGGTGGCCAGTATCTTATGTTTATGGGAGGATCATTGGCTAGAAGGATGAAGAATGGAGCTATGACACTGCTCTAGAAAAATCCAGCAAGGCTAAGCGGTCCCATAAAACGCAGTACAAAATACAGCAGACTAGAACTGGCTTACGCGTTTCGGATGATAGCAATCCTTAAAGGAATTGTCCAGTTTCCTATACCGATGACCTATCCTCCCGCCACCCCTGCTGATCAGCATTCTGAAGAGATTGCAGCATTTGTGGGAGCCCTGCGTTCTCTTCACTGCTTACCTGCTGGCTGTCGACTTCGCAGCGGCGAGCGGGTCTCATTACAGCTTTTCCGTCCCATTCACTTCAATGGGAAGAAACAGATGTAGTTAGGGTACTACCGGAAAAAAAAACGGATCCGTTTTAGGCTCCATTCACAAATTGCGGATCAGATGCGGACCCATTTATTCTCTATGGGGACGGAATGGATGCAGAGAGCACACTATGTGCTCTCCACATCCGCATTTCTGGAGTGCGCCGCCGATCTTCGGGTCCCCGGCTCCGGAAAAAAATAGAACATGTCCTATTCTTGTCCGCAATTGCAGACAAGAATAGGCATTTCTATGGGGGTGCCGGCCGGGTGTATTGCGGATCCGCAATGCACTATGGACGTGTGAATAGACCCTTATCCTAATGCATTCTGAATGCAGAGCATTCCGTTCAGGATGCATCAGTTCAGTCCCTCTTACGTTTTTTGGATGGAGAAAATACCGCAGCATGTTGCAGTTTTCTCTCCGGCCAAAAATACTGATCACATGCCGGATCCGGCATTCATTTACTTTGAAGTGTATTAGTGCCAGATCCGGCTTTCCAGTCTGCGCATGCGTAGACCTTTAAAAATGCAAAAAAATAATAATACTGGATCCGTTTTTCCAGTTGACAGCGGAGAGACGGATCCGGTATTTCAATGCATTTGATCCGGATTGTCTGACAAATGCCACCAGTTTGCGTCTGGATTGCCGGATCCGGCAGGCAGTTCAGGTGACGGAACTGCCTGCCGGAATCGTCGGCAGCAAGTGTGAAAGTAACGTTACACTCCATCTACACAAGTGAATGGGATCCTCTCTGCAGCATTTGACACTGTAGACCACCAGCTTCTATTTAGCATGCCCCAGTCTATTGGCCTTAGGTCTCATTCACATAACTGTATTCATTGTTGCGGTCTGCAAATTGCAGATCTGCAAAGCGTGGATACCGGCCGTGTGTATTCCGGCATTTTGCGGATCGGCACGTGCTGCCCTCGTTCAGAAATGCCTATTCTAGTCCGCATCTTTTGCAGCCCCATTGAAATGAATGGGTCTACATTCCAATCCACAAAAAATGTTAATGGGCCCTTAAAGGGGTTCTCTGGGAATTTAAAAAATGAAAATACTTAAATATTACTTTATTATAAATATATTCCCAAATACCTTTCATTTTTTTCTAATTGTTAATTTTGTCTGGAGAGCAATTATCAGGGGAAATAAAATTGCCGCCTTCCTATCAGTACACACAAAAGCTGTCCTAGTCACACAGGAGGACAAGTTACTTCAGAACACTTAGGTAAAGAGCTGCCTCATCCTCCTCTCTACTTATCAGGGATTATGATCCTGAATACAGCTGATAGGATATTCAGCTGAATCTCTGTAGGTCTGGAGTTCATAAGGAGACATGAAGTACAGAGAGGACGGACAGGACAGACTGTGGTAATGTGGGGCTGTGGTAATGGAGATTGCTTGCAAGTGCTGCTGCTCATTATCCAAACCTCCTCTCTGTACTTCATGTCTCCTCATGAACTCCATTCCTACAGAGATTCTGCTGAAGATCATATTTAAATGTATACAGGATCATAATCCCTGACAAGCAGAAAGGAGGATGAGGCAGCTCCTTACCTCAGTGTTCTGAAGTAACTTGTTTTGCTGTGTGATTAGAACAGGTTTTGTGTGTACTAATAGGACGGCAGACTTGGTTTCCAGTACCATCTCTGTGCCGACGACACCTAACTATACACTTCATCCCGTGACATCACCCCTGCTTTACTACAGAACACTGGTGACTGTCCATACTCTCTAACATTATGTCCTTTCTCTAACTGAAACTGAATCATTCAAAAACTACACTTCTTGTCTTTCCCCCATCTCCTAACCTACCAAAACCTAATATCTCCATCTCAGCGCGTGTCACTACCATTACGCCTCGGCAGCACGCTCGCTGTGTCTGTGTTATGTTTGACACCGATCTCTCCTTCCCTATATTCAATCACTCACCCACCTGTGCCGCCTGCACCTCAAAAACATCTCTAGAATCCGCTCCTTTTGTACTGTTGAAACAACAAAAACTCATTGCTTTCCTGATAGAAACATAGAATGTGTCGGCAGATAAGAACCATTTGGCCCATCTAGTCTGCCCAATATACTGAATACTATGGATAGCCCCTGGCCCTATCTTATATGAAGGATGGCCTTATGCCTATCCCATGCATGCTTAAAGGGAGTCTGTCACCTCCATATGGCCATATACAGTGCTTGCATGGCTCTGTAGCACACCTATACAGGATTGTAACGGTACAGGTGTCTTTGTCTTTAGACTTGCACCAGCAGGAAAAACAAAGTTTAATTCATATGCAAATGAGCACTCGCAAGTGCCCAGGGGCGGCGTTCAGTGTGTAGGTGCCCAGGCTGCTCTGCCTTCTTTTCACTTTACTCCTCCCCAGCCTCTGCCTTTGCCCGCCCTCCAAGTCCGGACCTATCAATGAGGCAAGAGACTTGGAGGGTGGGCAAAGGCAGAGGCTGGGGAGGAGTAAAGTGAGAAGAAGGCAGAGCAGCCTGAGCACCTACACACTGAACGCCGCCCCTGGGCACCTACACACTGAATGCCGCCCCTGGGCACCTACACACTGAACGTCGCCCCTGGGCACTTGTGAGTGCTAATTTGCATATGAATTAAACTTCGTTTTTCCTGCTGGTGCAAGTCTAAAGACAAAGACACCGGTACCGTTACAATCCTGTATAGGTGTGCTACAGAGCCATGTAAGCACTGTATATGGCCATATGGAGGTGACAGATTCCCTTTAAACTCCTCCACTGTATTTGCAGCTACCACTTCTGAAGGAAGGCTATTCCACGCATCCACTACTCTCTCAGTAAAGTAATACTTTCTGATATTACTTTTAAACCTTTGCCCCTCTAATTTAAAACTATGTCCTCTTGTAGAAGTTTTTCTTCTTTTAAATATTCTCTCCTCTTTTACCTTGTTGATTCCCGTTATGTATTTAAACGTTTCTATCATATCCCCTCTGTCTCGTCTTTCTTCCAAGCTATACATGTTAAGGTCCTTTAATCTTTCCTGGTAAGTTTTATCCTGCAATCCATGTACTAGTTTAGTAGCTCTTCTCTGAACTCTCTCCAAAGTATCACTATCCTTCTGGAGATATGGTCTCCAGTACTGCGCACAATACTCCAAATGAGGTCTCACTAGTGATTAGGGATGAGCGAACTCGAACTGTATAGTTCGGGTTCGTACCGAATTTTGGGGTGTCCGTGACACGGACCCGAACCCGGACATTTTCGTAAAAGTCCGGGTTCGGGTTCGGTGTTCGTCGCTTTCTTCGCGCTTTTGTGACGCTTTCTTGGCGCTTTTTGAAAGGCTGCAAAGCAGCCAATCAACAAGCGTCATACTACTTGCCCCAAGAGGCCATCACAGCCATGCCTACTATTGGCATGGCTGTGATTGGCCAGAGCACCATGTGACCCAGCCTCTATTTAAGCTGGAGTCACATAGCGCCGCCCGTCACTCTGCTCTGATTAGCGTAGGGAGAGGTTGCGGCTGCGACAGTAGGGCGAGATTAGGCAGATTAACTCCTCCAAAGGACTTGATTAACTGATCGATCTGCAGCTGTGGATCATTGAGCTGCTGATCCTCAATTGCTCACTGTTTTTAGGCTGCCCAGACCGTTTGTCAGTCACATTTTTCTGGGGTGATCGGCGGCCATTTTGTGTCTTGTGGTGCGCCAGCACAAGCTGCGACCAAGTGCTCAATGGTGTGGTTGTTTTTTGGCTAAAGCCTACATCAGGGTGAAGCTGTCACACCAAGTGCATTTAACCAGCAATAGTCTGTTCATTTTTTGGCCATATACAAAATCAGGGGCAAGCTGCGCCTGTCACCAAGTGCATTTAACCCTCAATGGTGTGGTTGTTTTTTGGCTAAAGCCTACATCAGGGTGAAGCTGTCACACCAAGTGCATTTAACCAGCAATAGCCTGTTCATTTTTTGGCCATATACTAAATCAGGGGCAAGCTGCGCCTGTCACCAAGTGCATTTAACCCTCAATGGTGTGGTTGTTTTTTGGCTAAAGCCTACATCAGGGTGAAGCTGTCACACCAAGTGCATTTAACCAGCAATAGTCTGTTTATTTTTTGGCCATATCCCAGTCTAATTCTGTCACTAAATCCATACCGGTCACCCAGCGCCTAAATACTAGGCCTCAAATTTATATCCCGCTAAATCTGTCCTTAGTGCTGTAGCTGGGCGAGTTATTTAGTGTCCGTTCAAGCACATTTCTTGTTCTGGGTTGAAATACAATTCCCAATTTAGCAATTTCATAATTTAGTGGTTTCTGCTATATCAGAGCTATTTGAAATCTATCCCTAAAAGGGTATATAATATTCAAGGTGCACATTGGGTCATTCAGAATAACTTCACACACACCCGCTACTGTGTATTTCCAAGTCTAATTCTGGCACTAAACCCATACCTGTCACCCAGCGCCTAAATACTAGGCCTCAAATTTATATCCAGCTAAATCTGTCCCTAGTGCTGTAGCTGGGCGAGTTATTTAGTGTCCGTTCAAGCACATTTCTTGTTCTGGGTTGAAATACAATTCCCAATTTAGCAATTTCATAATTTAGTGGTTTCTGCTATATCAGAGCTATTTGAAATCTATCCCTAAAAGGGTATATAATATTCAAGGTGCACATTGGGTCATTCAGAATAACTTCACACACACCCGCTACTGTGTATTTCCAAGTCTAATTCTGGCACTAAACCCATACCTGTCACCCAGCGCCTAAATACTAGGCCTCAAATTTATATCCCGCTAAATCTGTCCTTAGTGCTGTAGCTGGGCGAGTTATTTAGTGTCCGTTCAAGCACATTTCTTGTTCTGGGTTGAAATACAATTCCCAATTTAGCAATTTCATAATTTAGTGGTTTCTGCTATATCAGAGCTATTTGAAATCTATCCCTAAAAGGGTATATAATATTCAAGGTGCACATTGGGTCATTCAGAATAACTTCACACACACCCGCTACTGTGTATTTCCAAGTCTAATTCTGGCACTAAACCCATACCTGTCACCCAGCGCCTAAATACTAGGCCTCAAATTTATATCCCGCTAAATCTGTCCTTAGTGCTGTAGCTGGGCGAGTTATTTAGTGTCCGTTCAAGCACATTTCTTGTTCTGGGTTGAAATACAATTCCCAATTTAGCAATTTCATAATTTAGTGGTTTCTGCTATATCAGAGCTATTTGAAATCTATCCCTAAAAGGGTATATAATATTCAAGGTGCACATTGGGTCATTCAGAATAACTTCACACACACCCGCTACTGTGTATTTCCAAGTCTAATTCTGGCACTAAACCCATACCTGTCACCCAGCGCCTAAATACTAGGCCTCAAATTTATATCCCGCTAAATCTGTCCTTAGTGCTGTAGCTGGGCGAGTTATTTAGTGTCCGTTCAAGCACATTTCTTGTTCTGGGTTGAAATACAATTCCCAATTTAGCAATTTCATAATTTAGTGGTTTCTGCTATATCAGAGCTATTTGAAATCTATCCCTAAAAGGGTATATAATATTCAAGGTGCACATTGGGTCATTCAGAATAACTTCACACACACCCGCTACTGTGTATTTCCAAGTCTAATTCTGGCACTAAACCCATACCTGTCACCCAGCGCCTAAATACTAGGCCTCAAATTTATATCCCGCTAAATCTGTCCTTAGTGCTGTAGCTGGGCGAGTTATTTAGTGTCCGTTCAAGCACATTTCTTGTTCTGGGTTGAAATACAATTCCCAATTTAGCAATTTCATAATTTAGTGGTTTCTGCTATATCAGAGCTATTTGAAATCTATCCCTAAAAGGGTATATAATATTCAAGGTGCACATTGGGTCATTCAGAATAACTTCACACACACCCGCTACTGTGTATTTCCAAGTCTAATTCTGGCACTAAACCCATACCTGTCACCCAGCGCCTAAATACTAGGCCTCAAATTTATATCCAGCTAAATCTGTCCCTAGTGCTGTAGCTGGGCGAGTTATTTAGTGTCCGTTCAAGCACATTTCTTGTTCTGGGTTGAAATACAATTCCCAATTTAGCAATTTCATAATTTAGTGGTTTCTGCTATATCAGAGCTATTTGAAATCTATCCCTAAAAGGGTATATAATATTCAAGGTGCACATTGGGTCATTCAGAATAACTTCACACACACCCGCTACTGTGTATTTCCAAGTCTAATTCTGGCACTAAACCCATACCTGTCACCCAGCGCCTAAATACTAGGCCTCAAATTTATATCCCGCTAAATCTGTCCTTAGTGCTGTAGCTGGGCGAGTTATTTAGTGTCCGTTCAAGCACATTTCTTGTTCTGGGTTGAAATACAATTCCCAATTTAGCAATTTCATAATTTAGTGGTTTCTGCTATATCAGAGCTATTTGAAATCTATCCCTAAAAGGGTATATAATATTCAAGGTGCACATTGGGTCATTCAGAATAACTTCACACACACCCGCTACTGTGTATTTCCAAGTCTAATTCTGGCACTAAACCCATACCTGTCACCCAGCGCCTAAATACTAGGCCTCAAATTTATATCCCGCTAAATCTGTCCTTAGTGCTGTAGCTGGGCGAGTTATTTAGTGTCCGTTCAAGCACATTTCTTGTTCTGGGTTGAAATACAATTCCCAATTTAGCAATTTCATAATTTAGTGGTTTCTGCTATATCAGAGCTATTTGAAATCTATCCCTAAAAGGGTATATAATATTCAAGGTGCACATTGGGTCATTCAGAATAACTTCACACACACCCGCTACTGTGTATTTCCAAGTCTAATTCTGGCACTAAACCCATACCTGTCACCCAGCGCCTAAATACTAGGCCTCAAATTTATATCCCGCTAAATCTGTCCCTAGTGCTGTAGCTGGGCGAGTTATTTAGTGTCCGTTCAAGCACATTTCTTGTTCTGGGTTGAAATACAATTCCCAATTTAGCAATTTCATAATTTAGTGGTTTCTGCTATATCAGAGCTATTTGAAATCTATCCCTAAAAGGGTATATAATATTCAAGGTGCACATAGGGTCATTCAGAATAACTTCACACACCCGCTACTGTGCATTTCCAAATCTAATTCTGTCACTAAACCCATACCTGTCACCCAGCGCCTAAATACTAGGCCTCAAATTTATATCCCGCTAAATCTCTCGTTACCGCTGTCCTGTTGTGGCTGGGAAAGTTATTTAGTGTCCGTCAAAGCACATTTTTTGTTCTGGGTTGAAATACAATTCCCAATTTAGCAATTTCATAATTTAGTCGTTTCTGCTATATCAGAGCTATTTGAAATCTATCCCTAAAAGGGTAGATCATATTGAAGGTGCACATAGGGTCATTCAGAATAACTTCACACACACGCTTCTGTGCATTTCCAAGTCTAATTCTGTCACTAAATCCATACCGGTCACCCAGCGCCTAAATACTAGGCCTCAAATTTATATCCCGCTGAATTTGAATACAATACATTGGGCCAAATAATATATTTGTTGTTGTGGTGAACCATAACAATGAGAAAAACATCTAGTAAGGGACGCGGACGTGGACATGGTCGTGGTGGTGTTAGTGGACCCTCTGGTGCTGGGAGAGGACGTGGCCGTTCTGCCACATCCACACGTCCTAGTGTACCAACTACCTCAGGTCCCAGTAGCCGCCAGAATTTACAGCGATATATGGTGGGGCCCAATGCCGTTCTAAGGATGGTAAGGCCTGAGCAGGTACAGGCATTAGTCAATTGGGTGGCCGACAGTGGATCCAGCACGTTCACATTATCTCCCACCCAGTCTTCTGCAGAAAGCGCACAGATGGCGCCTGAAAACCAACCCCATCAGTCTGTCACATCACCCCCATGCATACCAGGGAAACTGTCTCAGCCTCAAGTTATGCAGCAGTCTCTTATGCTGTTTGAAGACTCCGCTGGCAGGGTTTCCCAAGGGCATCCACCTAGCCCTTCCCCAGCGGTGAAAGACATAGAATGCACTGACGCACAACCACTTATGTTTCCTGATGATGAGGACATGGGAATACCACCTCAGCATGTCTCTGATGATGACGAAACACAGGTGCCAACTGCTGCGTCTTTCTGCAGTGTGCAGACTGAACAGGAGGTCAGGGATCAAGACTGGGTGGAAGACGATGCAGGGGACGATGAGGTCCTAGACCCCACATGGAATGAAGGTCGTGCCACTGACTTTCACAGTTCGGAGGAAGAGGCAGTGGTGAGACCGAGCCAACAGCGTAGCAAAAGAGGGAGCAGTGGGCAAAAGCAGAACACCCGCCGCCAAGAGACTCCGCCTGCTACTGACCGCCGCCATCTGGGACCGAGCACCCCAAAGGCAGCTTCAAGGAGTTCCCTGGCATGGCACTTCTTCAAACAATGTGCTGACGACAAGACCCGAGTGGTTTGCACGCTGTGCCATCAGAGCCTGAAGCGAGGCATTAACGTTCTGAACCTGAGCACAACCTGCATGACCAGGCACCTGCATGCAAAGCATGAACTGCAGTGGAGTAAACACCTTAAAACCAAGGAAGTCACTCAGGCTCCCCCTGCTACCTCTTCTGCTGCTGCCGCCTCGGCCTATTCTGCTGCTGCCGCCTCGGCCTCTTCCTCCGCCTCTGGAGGAACGTTGGCACCTGCCGCCCAGCAAACAGGGGATGTACCACCAACACCACCACCACCACCTCCGTCACCAAGCGTCTCAACCATGTCACACGCCAGCGTTCAGCTCTCCATCTCACAAACATTTGATAGAAAGCGTAAATTCCCACCTAGCCACCCTCGATCCCTGGCCCTGAATGCCAGCATTTCTAAACTACTGGCCTATGAAATGCTGTCATTTAGGCTGGTGGACACAGACAGCTTCAAACAGCTCATGTCGCTTGCTGTCCCACAGTATGTTGTTCCCAGCCGGCACTACTTCTCCAAGAGAGCCGTGCCTTCCCTGCACAACCAAGTATCCGATAAAATCAAGTGTGCACTGCGCAACGCCATCTGTGGCAAGGTCCACCTAACCACAGATACGTGGACCAGTAAGCACGGCCAGGGACGCTATATCTCCCTAACTGCACACTGGGTAAATGTAGTGGCAGCTGGGCCCCAGGCGGAGAGCTGTTTGGCGCACGTCCTTCCGCCGCCAAGGATCGCAGGGCAACATTCTTTGCCTCCTGTTGCCACCTCCTCCTTCTCGGCTTCCTCCTCCTCTTCTTCCACCTGCTCATCCAGTCAGCCACACACCTTCACCACCAACTTCAGCACAGCCCGGGGTAAACGTCAGCAGGCCATTCTGAAACTCATATGTTTGGGGGACAGGCCCCACACCGCACAGGAGTTGTGGCGGGGTATAGAACAACAGACCGACGAGTGGTTGCTGCCGGTGAGCCTCAAGCCCGGCCTGGTGGTGTGTGATAATGGGCGAAATCTCGTTGCAGCTCTGGGACTAGCCAATTTGACGCACATCCCTTGCTTGGCGCATGTGCTGAATTTGGTGGTGCAGAAGTTCATTCACAACTACCCCGACATGTCAGAGCTGCTGCATAAAGTGCGGGCCGTCTGTTCGCGCTTCCGGCGTTCACATCCTGCTGCTGCTCGCCTGTCTGCGCTACAGCGTAACTTCGGCCTTCCCGCTCACCGCCTCATATGCGACGTGCCCACCAGGTGGAACTCCACCTTGCACATGCTGGACAGACTGTGCGAGCAGCAGCAGGCCATAGTGGAGTTTCAGCTGCAGCACGCACGGGTCAGTCGCACTACAGAACAGCACCACTTCACCACCAATGACTGGGCCTCCATGCGAGACCTGTGTGCCCTGTTGCGCTGTTTCGAGTACTCCACCAACATGGCCAGTGGCGATGACACCGTTATCAGCGTTACAATACCACTTCTATGTCTCCTTGAGAAAACACTTAGGGCGATGATGGAAGAGGAGGTGGCCCAGGAGGAGGAGGAGGAGGAGGAGGAAGAGGGGTCATTTTTAGCACTTTCAGGCCAGTCTCTTCGAAGTGACTCAGAGGGAGGTTTTTGGCAACAGCAGAGGCCAGGTACAAATGTGGCCAGCCAGGGCCCACTACTGGAGGACGAGGAGGACGAGGATGAGGAGGAGGTGGAGGAGGATGAGGATGAAGCATGGTCACAGCGGGGTGGCACCCAACGCAGCTCGGGTCCATCACTGGTGCGTGGCTGGGGGGAAAGGCAGGACGATGACGATACGCCTCCCACAGAGGACAGCTTGTCCTTACCCCTGGGCAGCCTGGCACACATGAGCGACTACATGCTGCAGTGCCTGCGCAACGACAGCAGAGTTGCCCACATTTTAACCTGTGCGGACTACTGGGTTGCCACCCTGCTGGATCCACGCTACAAAGACAATGTGCCCACCTTACTTCCTGCACTGGAGCGTGATAGGAAGATGCGCGAGTACAAGCGCACGTTGGTAGACGCGCTACTGAGAGCATTCCCAAATGTCACAGGGGAACAAGTGGAAGCCCAAGGCCAAGGCAGAGGAGGAGCAAGAGGTCGCCAAGGCAGCTGTGTCACGGCCAGCTCCTCTGAGGGCAGGGTTAGCATGGCAGAGATGTGGAAAACTTTTGTCAACACGCCACAGCTAACTGCACCACCACCTGATACGCAACGTGTTAGCAGGAGGCAACATTTCACTAACATGGTGGAACAGTACGTGTGCACACCCCTCCACGTACTGACTGATGGTTCGGCCCCATTCAACTTCTGGGTCTCTAAATTGTCCACGTGGCCAGAGCTAGCCTTTTATGCCTTGGAGGTGCTGGCCTGCCCGGCAGCCAGCGTTTTGTCTGAACGTGTATTCAGCACGGCAGGGGGCGTCATTACAGACAAACGCAGCCGCCTGTCTACAGCCAATGTGGACAAGCTGACGTTCATAAAAATGAACCAGGCATGGATCCCACAGGACCTGTCCGTCCCTTGTCCAGATTAGACATTAACTACCTTCCCATAACCATATATTATTGGACTCCAGGGCACTTCCTCATTCAATCCTATTTTTATTTTCATTTTACCATTATATTGCGAGGCTACCCAAAGTTGAATGAACCTCTCCTCTGCCTGTGTGCTAGGCCTAAATATATGCCAATGGACTGTTGCAGTGGTGGCTGACGTGAAGCCTCATTCTCTGCTATGACATGCAGACTGATTCTCTGCTGACATGAAGACAGATTCTCTGTTACGGGACCTCTCTGCTCTGCCTGTGTGCTAGGCCTAAATATATGCCAATGGACTGTTGCAGTGGTGGCTGACGTGAAGCCTCATTCTCTGCTATGACATGCAGACTGATTCTCTGCTGACATGAAGCCAGATTGTCTGTTACGGGACCTCTCTGCTCTGCCTGTGTGCTAGGCCTAAATATATGCCAATGGACTGTTGCAGTGGTGGCTGACGTGAAGCCTGATTCTCTGCTATGACATGCAGACTGATTCTCTGCTGACATGAAGCCAGATTGTCTGTTACGGGACCTCTCTGCTCTGCCTGTGTGCTAGGCCTAAATATATGCCAATGGACTGTTGCAGTGGTGGGTGACGTGAAGCCTCATTCTCTGCTATGACATGCAGACTGATTCTCTGCTGACATGAAGACAGATTCTCTGTTACGGGACCTCCCTCCTCTGCCTGGGTGCTGGGCCTAAATATATGCCAATGGACTGTTGCAGTGGTGGCTGACATGAAGCCTGATTCTCTGCTATGACATGCAGACTAATTCTCTGCTGACATGAAGCCAGATTGTCTGTTACGGGACCTCTCTCCTCTGCCTGGGTGCTGGGCCTAAATTTATGACAATGGACTGTTGCAGTGGTGGCTGACGTGAAGCCTGATTCTCTGCTATGACATGCAGACTGATTCTCTGCTGACATGAAGCCAGATTCTCTGTTACGGGACCTCTCTCCTCTGCCTGTGTGTGTGCTGGGCCTAAATATATGCCAATGGACTGTTGCAGTGGTGGCTGACGTGAAGCCTGATTCTCTGCTATGACATGCAGACTGATTCTCTGCTGACATGAAGCCAGATTGTCTGTTACGGGACCTCTCTCCTCTGCCTGTGTGTGTGCTGGGCCTAAATATATGCCAATGGACTGTTGCAGTGGTGGCTGACGTGAAGCCTCATTCTCTGCTATGACATGCAGACTAATTCTCTGCTGACATGAAGACAGATTCTCTGTTACGGGACCTCTCTCCTCTGCCTGGGTGCCGGGGCCTAAATATCTGAGAATGGACTGTTCCAGTGGTGGGTGACGGGAAGCCAGATTCTCTGCTATGGAACCTCTCTCCAATTGATTTTGGTTAATTTTTATTTATTTAATTTTTATTTTAATTCATTTCCCTATCCACATTTGTTTGCAGGGGATTTACCTACATGTTGCTGCCTTTTGCAGCCCTCTAGCTCTTTCCTGGGCTGTTTTACAGCCTTTTTAGTGCCGAAAAGTTCGGGTCCCCATTGACTTCAATGGGGTTCGGGTTCGGGACGAAGTTCGGATCGGGTTCGGATCCCGAACCCGAACATTTCCGGGATGTTCGGCCGAACTTCTCGAACCCGAACATCCAGGTGTTCGCTCAACTCTACTAGTGATCTGTACAGCGGCATGAGCACCTCCCTCTTTCTACTGGTAATGCCTCTCCCTATACACCCAAGCATTCTGCTAGCATTTCCTGCTGCTCTATGACATGGTCTGCCTACCTTTAAGTCTTCTGAAATAATGACCCCTAAATCCCTTTCTTGAGATACTGAGGTTAGGACTGGATCACTGATTTTATATTCTGCTCTTGGGTTTTTACATCCCAGGTGCATTATCTTGCACTTATCAACATTAAATTTTAGTTGCCAGATTTTTGACCATTCCTCTAGTTTTCCTAAATCCTTTTCCATTTGGTGTATCCCTCCAGGAACATCAACCCTGGTCCATCCTCTCATTGATTACTATTACTAATTGGCCTCCCCCTCACCAGACTCTCCCCTCTCCAATCTATACTGAACTATCAGCAGCCAGGCTGATCTATCTATCCAACCACTACTGTGACTCCTCCGCCCTGTGCCAGTCATTGCATGGTTGTTCATACAGTACAGGATTCTCAACCACAAAGCCCTCCACAGTGCTGCGCCCCCCATTTATCTCATCCCTAATTTCTGTCTACCATCCTACCAATGCTCTCTGTTCAGCCAATGACCTATGAATAACATTCACCATAATCCAAACTGTAGTGTCCCACTAGGTAGGGGTGGGCACTACACAAGGGTCAATTGGTGTGCGCGTTACTCCTACTCACAAGGGACAGAAATGTTATATTTAATTGTGCATTTAATGTATTTTCTAATGTGTTTTTATATGCAATGTTCCCCTGTATGATGCAATAGCAGGCCTAGTTGGGTGTAGTTAGACATCCCAGACACTAGAGGGAGATAGGGAGCCCCTAGTATAAATGTCCAGGCCCAGACAGGGAGTGGTTAGGTCATAGTCAGGAGTCTGTGGAGACAGAAGTGAGAAGGCACCAGCCCAGGATATGCTGAGGGCCTCCTCCTGACATGCAGCTGAGCAGTCCTGGTTTCTAGCTGCACCAAGGGGCTAGATGAAGTACAGCCTGCTTGGAGACCGAGTTCATTCCAGGGGACTAGAGGAGTTACCTCGTCAGCCTGAAGCTCCTGAGGCTAAGCTTAGCTCAGTTGAGACACCCCAGTAGCAGGACAGAACCTCCTGGGAGAAACCCACAGTCCTTCACCAGACAAGTCAGGATATTACAAGCAAAGATAAGTAACACTGTTGGGCAGATGCTTTAGAAAAGCAAAGCAAGGATTTAATTTGAGAGGAAGATATATAGATATACCAAGGATTTAAGCCACCATTTAGGCATCCGGGCCTTGGGATAGAAAGCCAGACAGGAGTTCTAGAAAGAACAGTGTACGCTATTTCTGAGGAAAGGTACAACCTGATTCTGAGCGCATTGTGGATTTACCCTCTGAGTATCTTGCATAATCAATACCTGCCATCTTGTGGAATAAGCCTGCTTGTAAAGCTGTGATCTAAAAGACTGTGTTACCATCTGTATGTACAAAGTTGGACTGTTAAGTAAAGCAACGTTTGGTTCACTACACCACCTGTGTACCTCACTTATTCCAACTATCAACCGGTGTGCCACCGTCAAAGGCACTGGCGTCACGAACCTTAAAGGGACCTTGCCCCAGGCACTCAAAATACCCGTAACATCCAGGGCACCTCATCCACCATCAGGCCTGGTCCCTACATACAGAGTGTGCCCCAGAGGAACCGTGTCTACCTCTCCTTCACTGCCACATGCCTGCCCAGGGTTCTCCAATACAGTGAGCAACTCTCGATTGCCCATAACCGTGACCTCACTTCGCTATACCCTGCAGGTCTGGCGTGTTGCAAAACCTCTCACTCTCGTCTTCAAGACTTCTCCCGAGCTGCACTAGTTCTTTGGAATGCCCTACCCCAAACAATTAGGTTAATTAATAACATCCACAGTTTTAGGTGCTCCCTAAAAACCCATCTTTGTAGGGTGGCCTATCATATCCCCTAATCTAACTATTCTCCAGTCCCCACCCCCACACACACCCCTTCCTTCAACATCATCCTCAGAGCATGAGCCATCATCAAACAGTATCCACCCCATGCACTCAGAAGCACTACAGATATTGCCTGGCGGCTGGCTCATGCAGCTTTAAGCCGGTCTCACATCTACATTGTGAACTCCATCACTCTATTAAGGCCACTGTCACTTTGCTGAAAAACGGCATATATGCTGGAAAGGGGCCGGATCCCTTTATAGAGAATGTGGATCCGGCAGTGCACGGTGGTGTCCGGCTACAGTGAACTCCGCTGGCACTGACTGCCTAAGCTTACAACACTGATGTGAATGTGGCCTAAGGCAGAGTTCACACTTCAGATATTTGGGCAGTTATTTCCATCAGTTATTGTGAGCCAAAACCAGTAGTGAAGCCTACTCAGAGGTAAGCTATAATGGAAAGATCTACACCTGTTCTTTGTCTTTGACCCTTACCTGGTTTTGGTTCACAGTAACTGATGGAAATAACTGAACAAATAACTGAAGTGTGAACTCAGCCGAAGGCCTCATGCACACAACAGTATTTTTTCACTGTCCGCAAAACGGGGTTCCGTTGGTCCGTGATCCGTGACCGTTTTTTCATCCGTGGATCTTCCTTGATTTTTGGAGGATCCACAGACATGAAAAGAAAGTCGTTTTGGTGTCCGCCTGGCCGTGCGGAGCCAAACGGATCCGTCCTGAATTACAATACAAGTCAATGGGGACGGATCCGTTTGACGTTGACACAATATGGTGCAATTGCAAACGGATCCGTCCCCATTGACTTTCAATGTAAAGTCTGGAGTCCCTTTTATACCATCAGATCGGAGTTTTCTCCAATCCGATGGTATATTTTAACCTGAAGCGTCCCCATCACCATGGGAACGCCTCTATGTTAGAATATACTGTCGGATATAAGTTACATCGTGAAAACTGATATCCGACAGTATATTCTAACACAGAGGCGTTCCCATGGTGATGGGGACGCTTCTAGTTAGAATTTACTTCAAACTGTGTACATGACTGCCCCCTGCTGCCTGGCAGCACCCGATCTCTTACAGGGGGCCGTGATCAGCACAATTAACCCCTCAGGTGCCGCACCTGAAGGGGTTAATTGTGCGTATCATAGCCCCCTGTAAGAGATCAGGGGCTGCCAGGCAGCAGGGGCCAGACCCCCCTTCCCAGTTTGAATATCATTGGCAGACCCCCCCTCCCTCCCTCTATTGTAATAATAGCATTGGTGGCACAGTGTGCGGCACCCCCTCCCTCTATTGCATTAACATTGGTGGCAGTGTGCGCCCCCCCTTCCTCCCTCTATTGTTTTAATACATTGGTGGCAGTGTGCGCCCCCCGCCCGGCCCCCCTTCCTCCCTCTATTGTTTTAATACATTGGTGGCAGTGTGCGGCCTCCCCCCCCCGATCATTGGCACTGGCCACCAATGAAATTTAAACTGGGGAGGGAGGGCAGCCCCGGATCTCTTACAGGGGGCTATGATATGCACAATTAACCCCTTCAGGTGCCGCACCTGAGGGGTTCATTGTACGGATCACAGCCCCCTGTAAGAGATCGGGTACTGCCAGGCAGCAGGGGGCAGACATGTACACAGTTCGTTGTATATTCTAACTAGAAGCGTCCCCATCACCATGGGAACGCCTCTGTGTTAGAATATACTGTCGGATCTGAGTTTTCAACTCAGCTCTGAAAAAGCTTTTATGCAGACGGATCTTCGGATCCGTCTGTATGAAAGTAACCTACGGCCACGGATCACGGACACGGATGCCAATCTTGTGTGCATCCGTGTTCTTTCACGGACCCATTGACTTGAATGGGTCCGTGAACCGTTGTCCGTCAAAAAAATAGAACAGGTCATATTTTTTTGACGGACAGGATACACGGATCACGGTCTCGGCTGCAAAGCGGTGCATTTTCAGATTTTTCCACGGACCCATTGAAAGTCCGCGAAAAAAAAACCGGAAAACGGCACAACGGCCACGGATGCACACAACGGTCGTGTGCATGAGGCCGAAGGCTACATGCGCACAAACAGTTTTTGTTTCCGTATCCATTCATTTTTTTTTGCGGATAGGATGCGGACCCATTCATTTCAATGGGTCAGCAAAAAACACAGACAGCATCAGTATGTCCGTTCCATTGCCCCAATTTAAAAAAATAGTGCATGTTTGCGGACAAGAATAGGCATTATTACAATGGATCCGCAAAAAAACTGATGCCATACAGAACGTCGCCTTTTTTTATTGCGGATCCGCAATTTGCGGACAGGAAAAACACATACGGTCGTGTGCATGTAGCCTAAGTTGAACTCCCCTATTTTTGTTAAGACGGTCGGACCATTGCACAAGACAGGCCTTTTTTTTTCTTTTGTGAAATCCCTATCTGCTCATAGATTGTAAGCTCTTGTGGACAGGGCCTTCACTCCTCCTGTTTTAATGGTTGATTTTCATGTTGCTGTGTAATGTATAATTTTGTTTGTACATGAACCCCCTGACTGTAAAGTGTTGCGGAATATGTAGGCTCTATACATATATAAAATTTTTATTATAGTATGAGACGCAGCTGCATAGCTAAAGGCTCATGGGCCCTGGTGCAAGAGTTCAGCTTGGCGCCCCTCCCCTCAGTGCTTTGTGGCCAGGGGCAGGGGAACACATAGCCTTCATGCTGCCTGAGGCAAAAATTTAATTGTCACCCCCCCATGCCAAATTCTTGACCTAACCCCTTCCCTCCAGCCAGAGGTGTACGATAACTTGAAGATTCTGGGCCCCAATGCAAACTCTATAACAGAGCCCTCCCAGCAGGGCCGTCTTTACCAAGGGGCGAAAGGGGCAGCTGCTCCGGGCCCAGTTGCTCCTGGGGGGCCCAAAGCAGCTGCCTCTTGAGCCCTGCTAGCTACTGCCCCGGGAGTCCAGGCATCGTACTGTGTTAAAGTTGTGATCTAGGACCTTAGATGACATCATCACCATGTGACCAGTAACCTAGCAATTACTGGTCACATGGCTATGAGGTCATCACAGGTCCTACCAGGAGTGTTGCAGAAGTTAACTGTGGAGCTTTTTTGTGTGAAGATTATATCAGAAAAAGGTGACAGGGGCTGTTATGTTAATATACTGTAAACTACTGTATAGTGGGGTGCTGTATACTGTGTGGGGGCATGTATACTGTGTGGTGGGCTGTATACTGTGGGGGGGCCTGTATACTGTGGGGGGGGGGCTGTATACTGTGGGGGGGCCTGTATAGTGTGGGGGGGCCTGTATAGTGTGGGGGGGGGGCCTGTATAGTGTGGGGGCTGTATACTGTGTGGATGCCTGTATACTGTGTGGGGGCTGTATACTGTGTGGGGGGCTGTATACAGTGGGGGGGGGCCTGTATACTGTGGGGGGGCCTGTATAGTGTGGGAGGGCCTGTATAGTGTGGGGGGGCCTGTATAGTGTAGGGGGCCTGTATAGTGTGGGGGGGCCTGTATAGTGTGGGGGGGCCTGTATAGTGTGGGGGGGGGCTGTATAGTGTGGGGTGCTATACTGCATACTGTGTGGTGCTGTATACTATAGGGTGCTATACTGCATACTGTGGGGTGCTGGGGTGCACTGTAACGGTAGGGTGAGCCGAGCCACGGTCTCCTTCCTGCAGAGCGGTGCCCACTTCCAGCCTGAGCCCAGCTGCCCAGAGCACTGATCCTGAGCTGCTGGAGTCTTCAGAACTGGAAGTATTTACAGTCATTCACTGTACTCTACCAGGTGTGTGGATTTTTTGTGTGTGTGTTGTGGTGGAGGCGTGAGCTGGCTATGAGCTGTGCGCTACGATTGGCCAGCGCTGCAGCAAGGGACAACCCTAATACAAAAACTCTGCCCAGTACAACAGAGGGAGCTGCAGACACCGGAGCCTATACCGGGCAAACGGAGCGGCGCCCAGACATGCTAGTAAGTGCAGGGGGACCCCTGGGCGCCACTCTGTCCACTGATATAGTTATTTTTTAAACTAGTGAAAGGTCCTCTTTAACCCTTTCATGACCAAGGGTCATTGATGCCCCAGTGTCTAGGTCAAAATTTACAAATCTGACATGCGTCACTTTATGTGGTAATAGCTTTGGAACACTTTTACTTATCCACGCCATTCTGAGATTGTTTTCTTGTGACACATTGTACTTCATGATAGTCATTTATTTGAGTCAATATATTTCACCTTTATTTATGAAAAAATCCCAAATTTACAAAAAATTTGGAAAAATTCATAATTTTCCAAATTTCTATTTCTCTGCTGCTAAAACAGAAAGTCATACCTAATAAAATATTTATTACTTAACATTCCCCATATGTCTACTTTATGTTGGCATCATTTTGGAAATGTCATTTTATTTTTTTAGGACGTTAGAAGGCTTAGAAGTTTAGAAGCAATTCTTACAATTTTTAAGAAAATTTCCAAAACCCACTTTTTAAGGACCAGTTCAGGTCTGAAGTCACTTTGTGGGGCTTACATAGTGAAACCCCCCATAAATGACCCCATTGTAGAAACTACACCCCTCAAGTTACTCAAAACTGATTTTACAAACTTTGTTAACCCTTTAGGCGTTCCACAAGAATTAAAGGAAAATGGAGATGAAATTTCTAAATTTCACTTTTTTGGCAGATTTGCCATTTTATAAAAAAAATTTCTTTAACACATTGAGGGTTAACAGCCAAACAAAACTCAATATTTATTACCCTGATTCCGCGGTTTACATAAACACCCCACATGTGGTCGTAAACTGCTGTACTGGCACACGGCAGGGCGCAGAAGGAAAGGAATGCCATACGGTTTTTGGAAGACAGATTTTGCTGGATTGGTTTTCTGAACGCTATATGTTTTTAATTTTTCTGCCGATCGTCTTGTGCAGGGGCTAGTTTTTTGCAGAAAGTGTTGAGGTTTTTATTGGTATCATTTTTGGGTACATAGGATTTTTTGATCATTCATTATTACACCTTATGGGGCAAGGTGACCCAAAAATTGGCTGTTTCGGAACAGTTTTCATTTATTTATTTTTATCTGAGGAGTTAGGTCATGTGATAGTTTTATAGAGAAGATCGTTACGGATGTGGCAATACCTAATATGTATACTTTTTATTATTTATTTAAGTTTTACACAATAATAGTATTTCTGAAACCAAAAAAATGATGTTTTAGTGTCTCTATAGTCTGAGAGTCATAGCTTTTTTTATTTTTGGGGCGATTGTCTTAAATAGGGTATCATTTTTTGCGGGACAAGGTGACGGTTTGATTGGTACTATTTTGGGGGTCATACGCCTTTTTGATCGCTTGCTGTTGCACTTTTTGTGATGTAAGGTGACAAAAATTGCTTTTTTTTACACAGTTATTTTTTTTATGGTGTTTATCGGACGGGGTCTATCATGTGATATCTTTATAGAGACGGTCGTTACGGACGCGGTGATACCTAATATGTGTAGTTTTTTTATTTTTCATTTTTTATAGGCAAAAGCCATTTATTTTTTTAATTTTACATTTTTATTTATTTTTACTTTTATTTTTTTTTCACATTTTTTTTTATCAAGTCCCTCTTGGATCTTGAAGATCCAGTGGGGCTGTACTATACTTTGCAATGCTCTTGCATTGCAAAGTGTAATACAATCAGATGCCCTGTAGGTGGCAACAGCGGACGCTTTTGCAAATCGTCCGATTGCCATGGCAACCACCAGGGCTGCCATCACAGCGCAGCAGCCCCGATGGTGGAGAGAGGGAGCCCCCTCCCTCTATTAACCCCATGGATGCCGCTGCCTCGGCATCTATGGGGTTACAGCAGAGTGTCAGCATAGAGCTGACACTCTGATGATGGCGGCGGCTCAGGAATGGAGCCGCCGCCATCAAACACAGCAGGGGAGCTGACCGAGTGGGGGGCAGCGCTGGAAGGGGGTGGGAGGGTGTCATGGCCAGCAGGAGGAATGGAGGGGGCGGACTCAAGGAGGGGCACTGTCTGTGGACACAAGATAGGGCACAGATGGGGGGGCTGCACAGATCGGGGGGGGGGCTGCACGGATCGGGGGGGGGCATGAGGACACTGATTTCAGACTCTGATCTGCAGAGCGCAGATCAGAGCCTGAAACCGGCATTTTTTCACTGCCGCGATCCGATTGGTTAGTCTGCACAGACTAACCAATCGGATCGATTGCCAGCAAGGGGCCACTCTGATTGGTCCCTTTCCGGCATTACTGCACTGTATGCTGTCCGTGACAGCAGCAGGGCAGGGGCAGAAGCTTTAATCCAAGCGCTTTGCAGCGCTTGGATTAAAGAGCTGCCAGAACGTTTTTGTATACGTGGTAGCTGCACGGGGTATGTGCAGCTATCACGTATATATACAGATTGCAGTCATGAAGGGGTTAAGGAGAGGATTGTGGAACATCTAAAATCCCATGGATTGAAAGATGAAAAACAGCATGGGTTTACTTCAGGGAGATCATGTCAAACTAATCTTATTGATTGTTTTGATTGGATGACTAAAACAATAGATGGCGGAGGTGCAGTAGACATCGCTTATCTAGACTTCAGTAAGGCTTTTGATACTGTCCCACATAGAAGTCTTATCAATAAACTGCAGTCTTTGGGCTTGGACTCCCATATTGTTGAATGGATTAGGCAGTGGCTGAGGGACAGGCAACAGAGGGTTGTAGTCAATGGAGTATATTCAGACCAAGGTCTTGTTACCAGTGGGGTACCTCAGGGATCTGTTCTGGGACCCATATTGTTTAATATCTTTATCAGCGAAATTGCAGAAGGCCTCGATGGTAAGGTGTGTCTTTTTGCTGATGACACAAAGATTTGTGACTATTCAGAGTGCTAGAAAGTGCAGACCTCAATTGGAAATATGCGTACCAGGCCACCTCACCCAAATTTGCCCTTTGCCCTAATTCCATCGGGGACAGAATTTGTCCACCACTAACCACCTGATGTAAGTACTGAACATTCTTAGTCCTCCAATACTGACAACAATTCAAGTCCCTTAAATTCAAAAGCTTTGAATTATGCCACAATGGGGTGCAAATAAGTGATGCCTTAACTCCACACCAGCTCCTAATAACCCGCCAGGTCTTTATAGCCATTCTGCAGTAAAGTGTATACCCGGTCTGTATATTTGATAGGTAGTCGGACTCCAATACAGTAAAGAAATCCGTAAAACCTGAGTCTTTCACCACTTTATTGCAAAAACGGCTATTTTCCCAGTCATTAAAAAGGCAGAGTTGAGAGGCCATAAAATAACCCCTAAAATAGGGGAGGTTAAGACCTCCCTGGTTATAAGGCATGGAGAAATAGAGCGCCTTCAATCTAACACTCTTCCTCCCCCATAGTAGGTCGTTAAGCATCCGCTCTATCAGTCTAAAATACTTATCTGCAATCCATACAGGCGAGTTGCGCAGGACATAAAGAACCTGGGGCAGCACCACCATTTTTATTAAAGAAAATATTTGTAATATTTTACAATATTTGTACAATATTTGACACAAAGATTTGTAACAGGGTTGATGTTCCTGGAGGGATACACCAAATGGAAAAGGACTTAGGAAAACTAGAGGAATGGTCAAAAATCTGGCAACTAAAATTTAATGTTGATAAGTGCAAGATAATGCACCTGGGACGTAAAAACCCAAGAGCAGAATATAAAATCAGTGATCCAGTCCTAACCTCAGTATCTGAGGAAAGGGATTTAGGGGCAGTGGCGTAGCGTGGGTTGCCAGCACCCGGGGCAAGCCAAAAATTGTGCCCCCCCCCCCCCAGCCTGTGGGCATACTCCTTTTAACAGATAATGTAGTAGATCACTTGCAGTCCTATGTAACACCACAGATAACAGTAATAACTCTCTGTGTACAGATAATGTAGAAGATTCAACTGCAGTCCTATGTAACACCTCATATAACACAGTGATAACTCTCTGAGTACAGATAATGTAGTAGATGTAACCTGCAGTCCTATGTAACACCTCAGATAACACAGTGATAACTGTCTGAGTACAGATAATGTAGTGGATGTCACCTGCAGTCCTATGTAACACCTCAGATAACACAGTGATAACTCTCTGAGTACAGATAATGTAGTAGATGTAACCTGCAGTCCTATGTAACACCTCAGATAACACAGTGATAACTCTCTGAGTACAGATAATGTAGTAGATGTAACCTGCAGTCCTATGTAACACCTCAGATAACACAGTGATAACTCTCTGAGTATAGATAATGTAGTGGATGTCACCTGCAGTCCTATGCAACACCTCAGATAACACAGTGATAACTCTCTGAGTACAGGTAATGTAGTAGATGTCACCTACAGTCCTATGTAACACCTCAGGTAACACAGTGATAACTCTCTGAGTACAGATAATGTAGTGGATGTCACCTACAGTCCTATGTAACACCTCAGATAACACAGTGATAACTGTCTGAGTACAGGTAATGTAGTGGATGTCACCTACAGTCCTATGTAACACCTCAGATAACACAGTGATAACTCTCTGAGTACAGATAGTGTAATGGATGTCACCTACAGTCCTATGTAACACCTCAGATAACATAGTGATAACTCTCTGAGTACAGGTAATGTAGTGGGTCACCTGCAGTCCTATGTAACACCTCAGATAACACAGTGATAACTCTCTGAGTACAGGTAATGTAGTGGATGTCACCTACAGTCCTATGTTACACCTCAGATAACACAGTGATAACTCTCTGAGTGCAGATAATGTAGTGGATTTCACCTGCAGTCCTATGTAACACCTCAGATAACACAGTGATAACTCTCTGAGTACAGGTAATGTAGTGGATGTCACCTACAGTCCTATGTAACA